>NW_024350926.1:1970754-2051513 GCF_902729225.1 Pteropus medius | reverse complement strand
AGAGAGAGAGAGACAACATGAGAGCAAGCATTCTGGTGTCTCTTCTTATGAGGACTCCACTCTTATTGAATTAGGGTTCCACCTTTATGAACTCATTTAACCTTAATTACTTTCTTGGAGGTCCCATCTCCAGATACAGTCGCGATGGGGCTTAGGGCTTTAACATATGAATTTGGGGGAGACATATTCAGTCCATAGTAGTTAGTAACACTTGAATAAAATTCATAGTTTTGTATCGGTATTAAATTTCATGATTTTGATTATTGTGCTATGGTTGTATAAGTGAATATCTTTGTTCTAGCAAACAGTCACTGAAGTATTTAAGGATAAAGGAGCATGACGTCTGCAACTCTCTTAGTTCAAGGAAAATTGCGTGCATGTGCATGTGTGTCCATGAGTGTGTGTACATACACATAGAGGGAAACAGAATAATTAAACATATGAGGCTAAAATGTCAGCAAAGGGTGAACTCGGTTCAAAGGGCTGTGTGAAAATTCCTTGTGCTCTACTTGCTACTTTTCTTTAATTGTGAAATCATTTCAAAATGAAAAGTTAAAGGAAAAGAACATTTCAGGAATCAAAAGAAGGCTGGGATTGTGGAAGAGATAGGAACAAATACTTTCTTCTTTGTTGTCCCCAAACACTGCGCCCCTAGCCTAGGCCCATACCCTTTCGCTTTGAGGCCTGTGCTTTGTGTCCATGCCTTATCTCTCTCTTGGGGACAGCAGTGGATTTGTCTCTGTCCTCTCCCAGGACCTAAGGACCAAGGGAGGGCAGAGCACTAGTAGGCGGCTGATAAACCTCATTTAACTGACTTAAAGTGGTAAATGTAATTTATACTTTTATATTTGATTTCCTGTTCATTTTCCAAAGAAGAATGTATATGATGTCACCAGGGAGTCATAAATGAATTTGGGGAATAGGTGTGATAACATCTAAACTTACTGCCATTGCTGAGCACTTTAGATTTAGTGATCGGTATGGTTTTGAGTCCTTCATTCGGTTTCTCTCGCTATAACTTTTTATGATGTGGTTATAAAGATGAATGTTTTCTCAGGCTTGCTGATGGAGAAAAAATGGCATAGGAAATGATTTCCTTAGGCCATAAAACAAATAAGGGGTGAGGGGACAGGATAGGGACAAAGAATCTCTGGAATTTGTGAGACCATTGCAGATTTTACTGCATTCAGTCTGGGATTGTTTTTATCAATCTTTTGATCTGGATAAAGAAGTAGAAACAATTTTTTTCCCCTAATTCTATTGTCTCCATGAAAGACAATTCTATTTTGGGTGAGGATATTCCTTATTCAAGAAAAGCAAATGGGCATAATAAGTTTTCAAGTACAAGAAAATTTAATTAGCTTATGGAATAGTAATTTATTCTGAGAACATGTTCTTCCTATTTGGGGAGAGGGATGTTTAAATAATAATCTCTTTTTAAACAAGGAGGATATCTTTATTTGACAAAATATGCCAGACTCCAAACCTATCACTTCTCCAAATCCCCAACATTTTTGAGGTCATAGAGGTCCATGAAATCTAAAAGTTTGGGAACCACTCCTGAAGTTCTTGGATAAGAAATTCCATCTCTATGGCTTTTTGCTAGAAGGTTCTAGAAATATTTTTACTCTTTTCCAAACACTTTGTATGGTCAATTTTTTTTTTTTTTTAGCTTAAAACAACAAATATTTATTTAGGTCATGATGCTGTGGGTTGTCAGTTTTGGGATGGACTTAGCTGGACGATTCTTCTGCTCTGTGCTTGTGTATCAGTTTTCTGGGTCTGCTGTAACAGATAACAAACTTGATGTCTTAAAAACAATAAAAATGTATTTTCTCACAGTTCTGTAGGACAGAAGTCCAAAATCAGGTGTAAACAGGTCTGGTTCCCTCTAGAGGCTCTGAGGGAGAATCTATTCCATGCTTCTCTCCCAGCTTTTGGTAGCTTCTGGCAAAACTTGGTGTTCCTTGGTTTGTAGATTCATCGTTCTTATCTCCACCTACCTCTGCCTTTTAAAATATTTTATATTTTTATTTTTTTCAGTTATAGTTTGCCTACAATATTATATTAGTTTCAGGTGTATAACACAGTGATTAGACATTTATATAACTTACAAAATGATCAGCCTGATAAATCCAGTACCTATCTGACACTGTACATAGTTATTATAATACTAATTATATACTAATTATATTCCCCATGCTATACTCTATAGCCCCATGACTATTCTGTAACTACCAATTTGTACCTCTTAATCCCCTCCCCTTTCATCCATTCCTCCATATGTCCCCCCAATCTGACGACCAACAAAATGCTCTCTGTATCTATGAGCTTGTTTCTGTTGTTTATTTGTTTATCCTGTTCTCTAGATTCCACATATGACATTTATCTTTCTCTGTCTCACTTACTCCACTCAGCACAATACTCTCTAGGTCCATCCATATTGTTGCAGATGGCAAGGTTTCATTGTTGTTGTTGTTTTTTTTAATGTCATTGTATATATATAACACCACCTCTTCTTTATCCATTCATCCATTGATGGACACCCAGAATACCTTCACATCTTGGTTACTGTAAATAGTGCTCAGTGAACATATGGATTCACATGTCCTTTCCAAGTAATATTTTGTATTTCTTCAGATAAATGCCCAGAAATGGGATGACTGGGTCCTTCTTTGTCTCCTGTTATAGCCTTTGTTTTAAAGTCTATTTTGTCTAGTACAAGTATTGCTACCCTAGCTTATCGTTTTTCTGTTTGTTTCCATTTTAATGAAACATCTTGTTCCATCCCTTTACTTTCAGTCTGTGTGTGTCTTTCAGTCTGAAGGTCTTGTTTCCTTATCCATTAAGGAATATCTTTTGATTGGAGTATTTAATCCATTTACATTTAAAGTAATTGTTGCTAGATACATAGTTATTGCCATTTTATTATTTATATTTTTTATTTTTTTCTTTCTCCTCCTCCTCCTCCTCCTCCTCCTTCTTTTTCTTCTTCTTGTCCCTCTAACATTTCCTGTATTACTAGCTTTTTCTTGTCTGGGAAGCTCTTTACCTTCAATTCTAAATAATAGCTTTTCTGGGTAGAGTAATCTTTGTTGTAGTTCCTTGCTTTTCATCACTTCGAATATTTTCTGCCAATCCCTTCTTGGCTGCAATGTTTCTGTTGAGAAATCAGCTGACTCTTATGGGAGCTCCCTTGTAGGTAACTAACTGCTTTTCTCTTGCTGTTTTTAAGATTTTCTCTTTGTCTTTAATCTTTGGCATTTTAATTATGATGAGTCTTGGCGTGGGCCTCTTTGAGTTCATTTTGTTTGGGACTCTCTATAGTTTCTGGGGTTATTTGTCTATTTCCTTCACTAGGATTAGGGAAGTTTTCAGTCGTTATTTTTTGAAATAGGTTTTCAATTCCTTGTTCTCTCTCATCTCCTGGTACCCCTATGATGCAAATGTTGATATGCTTAATGTTGTCCCAGAAGCCCCTAACTATTTTCATTTTTTAGGGATTATTTTTTCTTGTTGCTGCTCTGATTGGATGTTTTCTGTGACCTTTTCATCTAAATAACTGATTTAATCCTCTGCTTCATCTAATCTACTGTTAATTTCTCTTAAAGTATTCTTTATTTCAGTTATTTTATTCTTCATTTCTGACTGGTTCTTTTTATATTTTCTATCTCCACTTTTATGTTTTCTATCTCTTTGTTAAAGTTCCCATTGAGTTCATCTACTCTTCCCTTAAGTTCATTGAGCATTGTTATAACAAGTGTTTTGAACTCTGTATCTGGTAGATTGCTTGTCTCCATTTTGTTTAGTTCTTTTTCTGGAACTTTGTTCTAGTCTTTCATTCGGGGCATGTTTCTTTGTCTTCCCATTTTGGCTGCCTACTTGTGTTTGTTTCTATGTATTAGGTAGGGCTATGTCTCCAGGTCTTAGTAGAGTGGCCTTATATAGTAGGTGTGCTGTGGGTCCCAGTGGCACAGTCTTCCCTGGTCACCTGAGCTGGGTGCTCCAGATATGCCTCTTATGTGGGTTGTGTGTACCCTCCTGTTGTAGTTGAACCTTGATTGCTATTTGCTCTTCAATGGGAGGGATTGACCCTTGGGCTGATAGGCTGTGATGACTGGCCATGACTAGTGGAGGAGCTGTTGTGCAGGGATGACCCTACAGAGCAGGATTCACCTTAGCAGCGTTCTGGTGCCTGCTCTGTCTACTCTTTGGTGTGTTGTCCTCAGATGTGACCTCAGGTGGTGCTTTGGCTCAGACAGAAGCCCAGCCCCTGGGCATGTGGGCTGATGCCACCTGGGAGGGGCCCGGCTGCAGGCCAAGTTCAGCTGTAGCCTGTGCCCTGCCCGGGGCCACTTGGCATAAGCTGCCAAGCAATCAGCAGAGGGCTGCCACACACGCTGGGCTTGGAAGTGCTTCGAGAGGCCAAGCTGCAAACTGAGGCTGGCCGCTGCTAGTATGGGGCTTGGAGCTGCTCAGCAAGAGGTATGGGACATGCCAAGGCTGCTTGTTTAGGTTTTGTGAACTTTGAGAGATTTTAGGAAAGTCTGCAGTGTGAGCCAAGATAGGCCGTTTGTATGGAAAAGTCACTGGACACCACCTGGGTGGGCCTGCACATTGGGAGGAGCGGGGCCTCAGGGAAGCACCTGGGTGGAGTGACCTGTATTAGCTAAATTATTAGAGACTCAGATATGGCAGCTGCCTGGGTCTGCACGCCAGGCCGGGTAGGACTCAACAAAGAGACAATGCCCTCTCGCAGCACTTCTGTCTGGGAGGAAGCTGCACTTCCAGCCCTCACCCTGAAGCCAGACAACTCAGTTCCTCCCTATATGTCCCTGGCACCTTTTGAGCAGCCGCCCCAGCGCTGGAGCTCAGCGAGTGAGCCCGTCAGCGGTAAGTCTGTGTGCCAGCCCCTTTAGAGGAACGTCTGTGACTCCCACAGCCCCCCATCTCACTCAGCCACAATCTCCGCTGGTTTTCAGTCAGAAGTTGTGGGGACCTCTCTTCCCAGAGTTGGAACCCCAGGCTGGGAGCCCAGTGTGGGACTAGGACCCCTCGCTCCTCCAGAGGAACCTCCACAGCTGAGATATTTCTCCCAATTCTCAACTACCGCACGCAAGTGTGGGACTACCCCATTTTCCATCTCCACCCTTCCTACCAGTCTCGAGGTGGCCTCTTCTTTGTGTCCTTAGTTGTAGGACTTCTGTTTAGATAGACTTCAGGTGACTCCCAACGATGATTGTTCTGTAGTTTAGTTGTAATTTTGATGAGGTTGTGAGAGGAAGCAGGCACAGTGTTTACCTACTCCGCCATCTTGACTGGAAGCTTCTCTACTGTCGATGTTCTTGAACGTGTTCTGTGGCCAGTGAACAAGGACACCAACCTTAATGAGAAGTTAGGATTTAGCCTTTGTTGCTGTTTTCTTGGCACATTGATATCAGAAACTCCACTCATATTAGTTGGCAGAGAAGTTAACTTTATAATATTAAATGTGTAAGAACATAGAAGTGATAAATTTCAGTATAGCCACAATGCTGTCTTTTTAGGTTCTGTGATAAAAGAGAAGTTGATCAGCACTTTTCAACCTGGAATCCTCATATACACTGTTGATCTGTCATAAAGAACAAAAGGCCCCACAGGGAAACGAAGCCCAATGCATTCCCAGCAGCTGCATGGATTTTCTTTTATAATCTAGAGAAAATGGCTTTAAATGACAAAGCAGGACGTCTACTTAATAATAACCACAAAGCATGAGTAGCTGGCTGAGGAGGTGTGGTGCTTGGGTGAATGGTGAGAGGATCCCTGGAGGCAGAACCTCTCTGGGCTATGTAATCAAATCATCAAATGTCAGCTATCGTGTCTCTATTAGGAGAGAGCTACCTTATTTGTGATTTTATTTTCTTATTTATGATTATATTTTCCCCCTTTTTATGAAAATATTAGATGGAGTGTGTCCTGGAAAAAATACTAAAGTACTATCATGCTTGAGAATGTGATCATTATTTTATAATTCCAATTTATTGTCATAAGAGTTGAGATGAAGTCATTTCCTGAGACAGATATAAATTATTACAGAAAAAATTAGGAGAGAGAATTAGAGAGTGTATGTTTGGGGATGGAGTTGTGTGCATTAAATAATTCATGTTAATAGAAAGCTCAAGATATGCATGATTTTTCATTATATAAATAAAATCAATCCAATTTTTGTTGTAGTGATTGCACAATTTGGTGGATTTACTAAAAATTTGGATTGAGTTGAACACGTAAAACGAGTCCACTTTACGGCATGTAAATTATACTTCAAAAAAGCTGTTAACAATTTGTTTTTGTTTGGTATGTATAACCAATAAAATAGTAACAAAACAAGAAAATAGCAAATATTTTTAAAAGATACAGCTCAGTTCACACTATGAGTAATATGTAGGGCTGTGGAGGAAGGATCAAAAGTGAGAATTTGATACTAAACCATATGAAAAACATGAACAAGTTTTTAATTTTCAGTTTGCAGATTATTCTGAATGCTTTGACCCAAATAACAGCTGTCAGTTTGTATTCTGTGTCCACTGATGACTCCATTCAGATTCTGAGGTGCTGATAGAATTTTCAGGGGAGGGTGATTCAGGGTGCCTTTGTGGATTTGATATAGTAGTTATCATTGGGGTGACCATATAATTTATCATCTAACCCAGGGACAGTATGGAGCTTGAAATGTGGTGCTATCGATAATTACAGTGAGACAATAAACAAGCAAATCATATGCAAGGTCCCTGGAGCTCTAATCATGTGTCTGATAATATAACAAGTAGTATGTGAACCCTCGATTGGCTTTATAAGCAGGATTTGAAATCAGAAGACTCATGTTCACCTTTCTGAGCTTTGACTTCCTTAGCTCTAAAACGCAGAAACTTATTCCTTCCCTCCCTACTCCTTTTTTTCCTTCCTTACATTCTTCCTATTTATTGAGCTCCTACTATTTTTTAAGTTCTGTCCCAAGAATTCAAGAGAGAAAGATAAACCATTCCAGCCCTCAAGGAACTCCTAGTTTGATTCTAGAAACAGATACAGCTACCTAATTACAATTCTGGAGGCTGTGACCTCTGAGTTAAGTCAAAGTCAGAGCAGGCTTTGGGCAGGGGTAGGAGCAGCTATTTCCTGTGAAATTTTCCAAGGTGAGAAACTCTCTGCAGGGCAGCCCTCCTGGAGGCCTCTGCTCATCTCCTGCATCACCCTGGGCAAGTCTGCTCACTCACAGAGCACCTGGGGGAGGCTAGAGGCAAACACACGATGCTGCCAACCATGTGTAAAGTGTACATCGATGCCACAATCCTACCCCAAGCCCCTGGACATCTGAGTCTCCCCTCTCTGGGGGGACCCTTCTTACCTTCTCTCTCCGCAGATTTCTGTTCACTCTCAGCTTGATCTTTTTTTTTTTTTTTTTTAAATAGCCTAGAAATACCTCATCTCTTCCTCCTCCTGCCACACCTATGAAGCGGCCTACATTGCGGCCACCTGGGTATACACTGCTTGCTTCCTCCTTGCACGGGGTGAACTGTCTGTCTTGCCCCTGAACTGCCCCTCCTGTGAGTAGACTGAGCCTCTCACCATCAAGCTTGTGGCACTAACAATCCTCCCTCCTCTCCCAGCATCCCTCTCACCTCGATCACTCTCGTCACCCTACAACAGTGTTGAAATATCTCCACCTTAGAAACCTCCCTCCCTCAATGAACACCAGCCCCCACACCTTTCTCTGCTGCAAACCACAGCAAAGATCCACTTCCTCACCTTCTCTCTTATTCTGACAAAATTCCGTCTTGCCAGACCAGTGCCCAATTTGCTGTTCTAATTTTATTATCTGACCTTTTAGGGGCATGTGACAGAGACAACTCTCTTCCATCTGAACCTCTCTTTTCACCTGGGATCCTTCTGGATTTTCTCCTTTCTTACTGGCTGCCTTTTCTTGGTTTTCTTTCCTGTCTCCTCATCCTGTGACCAACTTCTAAACATTGGAGTTCTCAGGCCTCTGCCTTATACCCCTTCTCTATATGTTCCCTCAGATGACCTCAGCTAGTCATAGTTTTAAATAATATCTATAAGTAAATGAGAACGCTGTCTTCAGCATTCATTTTTAAATTTATTTTTTAAATCAAAAATAGAGAAAATCAGTCACAAACTCAGTACCCCAAAATAATCAGTTAACATCTAGGTATATATATTTTTCTTCATACATATACATGCATGTGTACATACATGTGTATGTATACATGATAACAAAATAGAATCACATTATACATATCATTTTGCAACTTGCTTTTTAAATTTAAGAATGTTTTTGTGGATATCCTTTGATGCCAACATACACTGGTCTCCAACATCATCTTTAATTGCTAGTATTTGACAGTGTGGTTGTTTCTACAATTTATAGAATCCAACCCATTCTGAAATGTTAGAACTGTTTCCAAACTTTGGCTGTTACACAGAAAGATTGTGCCGTGAACCCCTGGCAGCTCTGTCACTGGGTCCTTCTGAACTGCATGCGGCCAGCCCAGGATGTGTTCCTAGAAGCTGGGAGCTGCTGGGTCACAGTGCCTGCATTTTAATATGCATTACCCAACGTGGTGGAGTCCTAGGGCTTGCACATCTGCTTTCTCTAGCTGAGAGCCAGTCCACCAACATTACCTGTCAGTCTGGGGCTGACAAAATGTTCTTGGCGCCTGCCCTGGGCATGTCCTTTGTTCTTCTGAGTGACCTCAAATGGCCCTGAGCCTGGCACCTGCTAGCATGTGTCCTGTCAGGCCTGGCAGGGGGCAGCCGCAGCCTGAGCCCCACAAATATACAAAACTGCCTGAAGAAAGGCCAGGGTGGGGCTGGGCCAGGGCCTTTGTGTATGCCAGACACCAGATGGGACACAATTAGGGATGTGCATAGTGGGTCAGATGGCAGGCTCCGCGTGAACCTGCTGCTGCTGCTACTAATACAGACATTTTGGCGGGAAGAAAAAATTCTTTTTAAAAAAAGAACTTTTTCTCTGTGACAGGCCCTTTGGACAAATGTCTTTTTGACTTTGTGTGTGCTTGGGGGCGGAGCTGCAGCTCTGAACTGGGCTCTTTCCTCCTGAGATAAAAACCTTTTGCTCGTCAGATGTGGGCACCGATGCGGGGGAGTTTCCATACCGCCCTTTAGGGAGCAGACAGCCGGGTGACTTTTGCACTCCGCTGAGCACGGCTGGCCATTGCTAGGAGGACTCTTTGAATGCAAAAGATGTCAGTGAGGGATGGATTTGTGCTGGGTCCAGGGTATGCGCACGTGCACAAAGAAAGGATGCCGAGGAGGAGGGAGGGCCACTGGGCACTCCCAGAGTGAATTCCCCAATTTATTGGGCAGAGCAAGACCTGGCAAGTAGGAGATGCAGGTGGCTTCCTCACCTGGTGTTGATTATAGAGCGTGTGTGTGCACGCACACACGTGTGCGATGCTGGTAGAAGATAGGTGGGCAGAACCATATGTTTTCTGTAGCCACGTGTCCCATGGCCTCTGCCACCTGGGGTGAACCTTTCTCTAGGTCTGCAACAGAAATGATTATAGTAAAAATGACTTATCCAGGCTTGGGGCTTGGGCACCATTTAGATGAAATGCATTTAGTGGTAAGTGCCCTGTTCAGATTTGAATGGAGTGCTGAGTTCTGGAATACTGCTGTCCTGGACTAGTAGACAAAAGGGAGACCACGTGGAAGCCCCTCGACCTCCTGGACATCTGCTCCGCTGACTTCCCTCTTCGGGTCTAGGTGTTCTCTCCAGAAGGATCTAGGTGTTCAGGTCTAGGTGTTCTCTCCAGAAGGATCCCCCTGTTGTAACTACAGCAGTGACCCTGGGTCTAACACATCAACACAGCACATCACTTAACTGGACAGCAGTGCATGTTGGTAATGATACTCGGCCCAAACGTACTACGTGGCCATGAGGAGCCGATAGAGGTCTGTAGTGAGTGTGAGAGAGAAGACAGGCAGCTCTGGGTGGGTCCAGGAGAGGGTCACTGTGGGGGTGGCGAGGAGAGAAGGCACATGGCCTGTCTGCTTAGATCCCACCTTCCCTCCTAAACCCATATTATAATATGCACAGATGTCCATCTGTGTTGGGTGGTGAGTCAGTGGTCTTCTAAAAAGAGTGGAATCTGTGTGTGACTCGACAGAGAGTCCTTTGCAGTTTCAGAAATTGTCCCCTGGAATCCGGGCTACTCAGTACACTGTATGGCCAGCCCAAAGAGTCAGGATCCCACATCCACTTCTTCATGGTGTGACTTTGGACCATCCCTTTGTCTCCTGACTCTGTTTCCTTACTGCTAATCAAGAGAGACTAATAACCACTTCACAGGATCAGGGTAAAGATGGAACAAGCTCAGTAAAGATTATGATGATGACGATGACAATGATATTCTTTTCAATACTCACGGTGGCATCTTCCCAGAGAACCAACCTCCCTCTTCCACTACTGCGACAGGCAGGCTGCCTCTTTTCAGAATACTGGTGTCTTTAGATTTCTTTTTCATTTATTTTTAATTCTCTGACTCCGAGAGATTCAATATAGTGGCCATTAGCCGCATGTGGCTACTCAGCACTTTGAGACATGCTCCGAGTGTAATGTAAACACCAGATTTCGAAGAGTTAAGACAAAGCAGAATGTAAACTACCTCACTAGTAGTTTTTATATTGGCGACATGGTGAAATGACATTATTTTGGATACTGGGCTAAATAAAACTATTAAAATCAATTTCTCTGTTTCTTTTCGCTTTTTAAAATGTGGCTTCTAGAAAGATCAAGGTTACATTTTGGGACTGCATTACATGTAATTGGACGCTGCCGACATAAGTATTAGGAAGAAGATTACTTTCTTACTGTCCAGGTCCCGCCCCTCCTCAGAAGGCTGGCTGGTCGGGTGAGAGAATGCTCTCATCTGTCTTTACTGTACTCTTACGGAGCCCAGTCTTTCTGGCTTCCATGTTTTCCGATGTAAGATTGCTTTGAGGCTGTGAATCTTGCCTTCTTTCTCTAAATCGGGAGCCCCTGCACTCAGGTTGACCAACCCTGTTCTGCAAATGAAAGCTCTGTCTCTACACCTTATGTTTTCGCAACGTGTAATTAGAGAAGATCCAAGCCAACGGAAAATCTGCCAGGGGCTTCCAGAGTTCGATGCCTTGTTTAACTAGCCATCTCTTTTCTCTTTTACAAGTTTAAATCAAAACACATGACAGTCAAGCCCTGAGGGGATATTTTGATGTGGTGAGACCTGTGGTTGTGACTTGGAGAAGGTATCTATCTGTCTTTCCCTCTTTGAGCAGCAAGAAGCCCTGAACTCTTCGTCAGCAGGGACTTTACCCCCACGTACAGTCATTCCCCACGAGGACTGCAGAGGGAGAAGAATGACTGGACTCCTTCTCACCTCCACTGGGAAGCAACCGAGCATGTCTCACTTAGTTCCCATCGAGGAAGTGATTTCACACCAACTTCCTGTATTTTGGTCTCGGCCACGCAGAATAAGTAGCACGTCCTTAACTTAGAATTCTCTTCTAAACGGTTTAAGTTCCGTTACATTGCTGTTTTTAAGAGTGCAAACAGGCTCTCAGCACATTGGATAGGTGCTGTGGATGTGTTGGCTGCTTCTGCCGTTAGAGGTGCTGTGACCCTGGCACCCAGCCACCAGCCTGCAGCCCAGGACGAGGCTGGGACTGGCCCTTCCTGGGCACACAACAGCCTTGTGGACTTGGGTGACAGAGAAGCCCCTACTTCCAGGGGTGGGAGGATGCTTGGGATCCCCTCTAGCTTTTATATTTTATATATTTTAAAAAGCTCTACCCTAGCTTGGCTAACTGCAGTTGAACAAGTCGTTCAGCCTCTGCCTTAAATAAAGGAATTGGCAAAATGGCTCAACAGTTCCATCTAGTTCCCAAGTTCTATGATGTTAATATGAGAAGGAGAAACAGTGGCTCAGAGGAATCAAGTTCACAGGAAAAGGGACTGAACGTCTCTTCTTGGAACAGCACATACCAAGAAACAAGTAAGGTGAAAGGAGGTTGTTGTGAAGTGGGGTTTCTTATCTGATCATCTTCTTCTTTCTGATGATGAATGCGCACAATGATAGTCATCATGACCCCAGATTTTGGTAAGTCAGTGGCTTTAATACTTTCCATCATAACACACCCGTGCTCTGTGGCTATCTTCCTGGGAAGAGGGTTTGTCCTCAGACAAGGCCTCCGTGGGGGCTGGGCTCCAGTCCCGCCCCTGTTCACTTCGAGATGCTAAACATCTATTGATGGCATGGTGGCAGGCAGGTGGGGGAATGGGGAGATGGAGAATGAGAAAGAAGAGAGTAGCACCTATGTCTTCACCTGGGCATTGTTGGGAGCAATAAGAGAGTCTCATAAATTCTTATTCTTCCCCATTCACTCCCTCACCTGCAATGAATGCCTTGTGTATAAAACCTCCAAAGGAAAGCTATGATCGTATCATTGCTCAACACGAAAATCTTTGGTTACTTCCTGCTGCCCACATTTGGGCATTTGGGGCCCTCTATGGCCATCTATGACTAATGCCAAGCCTTACTTTCCCGCTTGCTCTCTCCCACTCCTCAGTCAGATTCTCTCATCTGCTTGGAGAAACCCTTCATCTCCCTGCTCCATGCTTTTTCTGGACTAGATGCTCTTTCTAAAATGCTCTCATCCCATATCTACCTCTTGAAATCCTAATCATTTAAGGCCCAGCTGGTTCTGCTGTCTCCTTCATGAAGCCTTCCTGGATTTCCTGACCCAGGACTGTTTCCTCCCTTATCTGAACATTCACAGTCTTTGGTTTGCTTCTTTCTTTTGGTACTACTTGCTTTCTACCTAGTACATTATTTCTATGTATCTTTCACTATGCCTTTATGTACCTGAAAGCACTTTCTCATGTTATGTACTAAGTAGGTATTCAACAAATGTTTCTTGATCCATATATACAATAAAACCAGCACAAAAATGCATGTATCGGTGCTGATGTGGCAGCACAGCAAGACAGCTGCAAGGAAAGACGAAATGGAGATCTAAGAGCAAATGGCCTCAGACCACTTCAAAACACAAAGGCTTTATTTTCTACAACTGATATGCTAGTAGCTTGCCAGCCCTGTCTGCCTTCCAAAGAAGACCTCATTTTTTTTTTGGAGTCCCACACACCTGCATCCCTCTCAGACTGAATAAAAGAAAAAGTGGAAATATAAGAAGCACTTAAGGAAAAGAAGTACTAATTTTGAAAGATTATGTTGTGGTTAGGATAATCTCTTAATACAGGGAGTTCGTTTTGATCATTTTCTGTTTATTGTTTCCTTAAAAAAAAAAAAAACACCTACCCTATTTAAAGCAAGTTTTAAGGCCATATGGGCTCTGAACCAGTGCTTTTCCGACTTGAATGTGCATACACACCATCAGAGGTTCTTACTGAAATGCAGATCTGACTCTGTAGGTCTGGGTGGAGGCTATAATACTGTATTTCTAACAAGCTCTCAGGCGATACCTGTGCTCTGGTTCTGTGGACAATGCCTTGAGAAGCAGGGATCTATATATCATTTTCAAATTGCATGCAACAGCTAAGTTTTTCAAATCACCTTCCTCACTTTGAATCCCCATATTTTTTTTTTTGCACTGTTCTTAAGGCTCATTTAGCAGACTTCATTTTATCATGGCTGTGCTATACATTAGAAGTCATCTCCTTGAAGAAAGAAAACATCTGTTATATCTCTATATTTTTCTTTATAACCCTCATACTGCTGGCACATAGTAGGTCTTCATGAGTGTTTGTTAAATGAATATATAAGTCAGTTTAAAGGCAAAGCAAAACTATAAGACTATAGTCTAGGGCATAGTCTTCTCCCTCAGAGAAAGCAAAGCCCAGGGAAAGAAACCAAGGTGTTTTCTGGAAGCTCACCTTCCTCAGGAGCTCACGTCATTGCCTGAAGAGAGGAGCCATTTTGAATTGACTGGACTGAATATCTTTTTGGATGCAGACTGCTGGTCAAATTTTGCAATGTCCCACTAGAAACAACACACCTTGTAGAACAAGGCAGTCACCATACACAGGGTTTTAGTATTATGAGCCTCTAGGAATTTCTCACTATAATCCACGTAATTATTCAAATGCTAATTATAGAACGCATGAGGTATCCAGGCTCTTAGCTTAGTTTTTCTTCCTCATTTCTCTCCCTTGTTCTTTGTTGGTTTGTTTGTTTGTCTGTTTTGTCACTATCTGTTATATCAGACACAGAGCTGCTGGTGAGAGTTCCCTAACAGAGACCTCTTCAGAGCACTCTTCCTGTGAGCTTCGTATATCTGCCTGCTGCCAAGCAGAATCGAAAACATCTGTTTAGCATGGCGTTCTGCACCCTTAGCTGCCTCCCTTCTGCCCCCTTTCCACTTTTATCTCTCATCCTTTCCCATTGGACACCCCACTCCCCTCAAATAGACTGTTTTTCACTCTCCAAGCCCATTCTCAGGCCTCTGTGTTTTTGCTTTTGCTCTTCATTTTGCCTAAAATATAACTCTCCACCTAGCAATCTTGAACTCCTGGGCCTGTCCAATCTCACCTTCTCCTGGGGTCCTCCTGACACCCCAGAAGAATTAATGAGTCTTTCTTGGGGGTCCCTACCTCTTTGTTCCTTTTTTGTTTCTGCATTTATCTCATTGCATTATCGATGGAGCTCTGTGTCCCACCTACCTTCTCCTCTGTGTCCTCAGAACCCAGTGGGCACTCAACCCATGGTCATTGAAGAAATGAAGTGAGCAGGGAGGTCCTTTAGCTGACAGCTCTTCATTACAATCCCTCTTCCTTCCTGTTGACAACCTAGAAGGAATTCACATTGATCCAGCACCAACTATATGCCAAGTTCATTGCTTCCCTGTCTTATTTATTCTTTACAACTTCTCTATATGGTAGATGTTATTATCCTCATTTTACACACGAAGACACGGAGGGTCAGGAAAGTTAAATTACATGACCCAGAGCTTTCTGAAGGTTTTGTCTGCAGACCTGGGGCCCAGAATTTAGCCATATACTCAAAATTAGGACCATGAAAGCCTAAGTCCCATTAAGCATGCAATGAAAACCTACGTTTCCTTAGTAAGGCTATTGGTTGGGTAGGGCATCTGTCAGTGGCATCTGAGTCACTCATTCCTGAAACAAGACTTCAGACATTGAATGGAATTTCCCCCTTTCCCTGTCCCTGGTACATTCATATGACTCAAGTGGAAGGCACAGTAAATAGGGAGCTGGCCGATTTAGTAGGTATGACATTGAGGGTTTGGCAATATTTCTTAACCACAAGTAGCCAAATTATTTTCTTCTGAAGAGGGGTTATTACTGGTCATGCTCAAGAAGTCATGATTTGAAAACATTTGCAAGGGTCTTTTCTTTTTCTATTCAATTTAAAGACATAAAGGTGATTTCATGCTTGTTTGTCTAGTTCTTCAGATACATCGTACCTCTAGGATTGGTGTAGACACAAACACACTTAGGTCTGTGTCACCTTGGACAAGTTGCTGAACCTCTCTGAGCTCTCACTTCCTCATTTAGAAAATGAGGTGGCCTGAGAGCATGTATTTATGAAAACAGGTGCTGAGCCTCTAGTAGCTGCTCACCAACGTTTGCCAAACCTGAGGTCTCAGCTGGCCTAGTCTTCTGCAACACTTCTTTTTCATTGTAATCCTGGACAGGTGCTGAAGTACTTGAGGAATTCTAGAAACAGGTTAGATATAAATTATAAGCAAATATTCCATGATGAGTCTGAATATTTAAAAAAAAAGAGACCTCTTTTCTCTTCAGAACAACATGGGCCATAGTGAAATGAAGTGAAGGTGATATACAAATGAATAAAACTCACTCATCCACTGAGGATTTAGAGCCAGCTGGACCACTAGCACCTGAATCCCCCATTTTTGTTGTTGTTTGTTTGTTTGTCGTAATGCCCACCCTAACCTGTAACAATGTCTGAGTGAGAGGTCTAGATCCGTCTGGACCCCTCTTGGGCCAGGAGCTTGGGTGGGTTTCAAGAAAGGATGTAACTTTAATAAGAAACATATTCATCAGGGTATTGTTATAAAAATTAAGACTTTGGGGTGACTCAGTTGCTTTTCTTAATCTAGTAAAATTTACTAAAAAAAGATGTTATGCTGGAGAGCCAGTCTCCCTGCTCTGGTCACAGCTCTTCCTTCAGGAGACCCCAAACCCACATTTGGCACTTGTCATACCTCTTGTTTGTTTGTGCACACAAATGTTTAAGCCTCAAGGTGGTTAACTGACATGTGTTTTGGAAAGAAGCCTGTGGAGATGTTAGAATTAAACTCTAATTGCTGTGGCTGCTTACAGCATCAGGATTTTAAATCATAACATACAATTAAAAGCAAGCAAGAGGACTAACTTCGATAATTCTACTACTGATATCTGACATTGATTTTGATAATTCAGAAATTACAATAATCTCTACAGGGAATGCGAGATGAATGAATCTGTTCTGTTATGGTGGAGAGCATTCAATCTAGGGAAATTGGTTTGTGTAGAATATGATGTGTATTGTGGGGACCACAGTAGACCTGGCTTGGTGGCTCCTGGCGGTGGGGATTTGAGACCTTCTTGTTGAATAAGGTAAGATACCATTTTGGCCAGAGGTTCTCAGGACCATTTATGTTACTCAGTGGACGATGCTGAATTTGCCCAAGAGTGAGCTGCAGTCTGTGCAAATCTTTGATGTGTTGCATAGGAGACAGGGTGACAATAGCTTCGTAAAGCTCCATGAATGGACACAGGTCTCACTTCACTGGACACGAATATCTAGAAGGCTTTTTTGTGGCCTCCAGTGCAGACACTAACCTAGGCCTTGGTGTCGAATTCCTTGTTCCTTCCCAATCTGCTGGGCACCCCTCCCGGATACCGGCCCTTTTTCCACACTGCAAGACTTAGGGCTGGCAGATGACTTGAAGACTATTCCGTGTGAGAACTATGCCTGGACTCAAGGGACAGAGGGACGAGTCACTAAGTTTCAGACCTTCACCAGGGCTCCTTTTTTCTCTAGGTGCGATGAGCAAGGGAATGAGTAAATTCCATTCTCAGCGTCTCAGTGAGCGACAGCTCTGGATGTTCGAATGCAAGAAGACAAACTAAAACACCCCCTCTTTTATCATCATAACAATACATGGTTATTGTAGGAGATAAAGAGAACACTGATGTGAGAGAAATAAAAGTTAAATCATCCATAATCCCACATCCAAAGATAATCTCTATGAATGTTTTGGTGTGTATTCTTTATATATTCTAAACATAAAATCAGATCACATCCTGTTTCTACTTTTCACTCCCATATCCAGCAAATACTTACCCTAAGGGCTTGGTAGGGGAGATACAGCGTTCCTGCAAATACCCAACCCTGACTTCAAACTTTCCAAAGCAGCCGAAGCAGCCGACATGATGCTCTCTGCAGGGCTGCCAGGCGTTCTCCTGGCCATAAACATGCAGTGAGTGAGCTAGGGGACGCTGGCCTAGGGAGAGGTCATCCGTGCAGGGGGTATTAACTCGCCAGGGCTGCCATAACAAAATGCCACAGTCTGGGCGTCTTAAACAACAGAAATTTATTTTCTGAGAGTTCTGGAGGCTGGAAGTCTGATACCAAGCTGTCAGCACTTCTGGTTTCTCCCGAGGCCTCCCCTTTGTCTTCTTGCTGTGATCTCCCTGGTCCTGTCTCCACTTCTTATAAAGACACCGGTCCTACTGAATTAGGGCCCCCACTTTATGACTTCATTTAGCCTTAATCTCCTTGTGAAAGACTCCCTCTCTAAATGTGGTTGCATTCTGAGGGCCCGGGGGTTGAGAGAACACAATTCAGCCCGTAACACACAGGGGCACTTTTAAAATGATTTATCTAGCTATTTCTTTATTTATTTTGCTGAACCAAGCCTGTGAATCTGCCCTGGAGCAGACACAGTGAACGTGGAGGTGGACAGTCACACGTGGGAGCCTGACATCACCATCTGAATATCTCTTCCGTAGCCTCCTACTTGTTCAGATCCTGACATTCAATGACGGGCCCTGAGCCCTGGGAAGATATCAGTGTCTTCATTTTGAGAAGGTTCTTTGCCGGGGAACAGAGATGGTGTTTCCTCAGAGACACCCGCTTGACTGCACGATCCACTGGTCCACGTGATTCTTCAGTTCCTGGGGCTGTTCATCAATGTCCACTCACTGGCTTTGCTTTATGGTGACACAGTGTTCTTCTCGAAATGTGAATTCTTTAGGGCAGTTTTCCTCAGAGTGAAGCCCCTAAGATCTCCACAAGAATTTTGAAATTTTGTGATTTTATTTCAGTTGATAATCTTCATTTGGTTTTGATTTCATAGTTCTACAAGAGCCAAAGTATGAGTTTGTGCTTGACTTTAAGTAACATTTAAAAAAATATTTGTCACAGGGGTGATGTGTGGAACTCGAGAATTTTCCGCTTTCCCTTAACAAGAGGGCTACGTGTCACTGCAGTTCGAGAAACCCCGCTGAAGGGGCCCCCGTGCTGAATGGAGTAGGCATCTGTATGCGGTGGCTAGGGGTGCAGAAAAGAGCTCCACTGCCTGGGTGGATTACACAGCAGAAACTGATCGTTTCACATTCCTGGAGGCTGGAAGTCTGAAGTCGAGGTGTCGTTAGGCTTGGTTCCTTCTGAGGGCGAGTAGGGGCAGATCTGTTTCAGGCCTCTCTCTCTCCTTGGCTTATCGATAGCTGTCCTCTTCCTGTTTCTTCACAAGCTCTTTCCTCCAAGCCTGTCTCTGTGTCTAAATTTCCCTTCTTACAAGGACACCGGTCATATTGGATTAGGGCCCACCTTGATAACCTCGTTTTAACTTAATTACCTCTATAAAGGCCTTATCCTCTAACAAGGTCACACTCTGAGGTACTGGGGATTGGGACTTCAATACGTGACATTTCAGGGGGACACAATTCAGCCCGTAACAGTAGGTTGGCTCCACATATCTTGCCCAGAGTTTCTTCTACCAAGAGGCACAACCAGCTGTGGGGTCACATTTGCTTCTGGGCCACAGGCACCACAGAGCTCAGTGACTCCAACACTTCTATGAGTGCCGCACATCCCGGCTACCCGCCCCTCCACTCAGGAATGACCCCACGATTCCAGGGATGGAGCCAGGGGTGATGGCGGGCTGCGGGGCCACCATCAAGGCATCTCCCACAGCTCCCTCCACAGGGCTGGCGAGGCGGGAGCGTTGGAAGAGCTTTCTTTCTCTCATTTAGAGGACACCGTACCAACCCCACTTTCTTAAGCATTTTGGTTCCCAGGAAAGAGATGGATTGTCTTGGTTTCCTCTGGTAAATGGATTGAAAGTATTTAACTTGCCATTCAATAAATGTTTATTGGGTTCCTACTTTTAAAAAAATTGTCATTTGGCGAACGCCCCCAGACAACCATGTTAGATGACCTGCTACCCTTACTAGATGTATATTCTTACCATAACTTTGCAGAGTAGCGATTATTTTCCTTATTTTATGGGTAAGTAATCTGAGGTGAAAGCCGATGTGCCAAGTATAACCCAGACCATTCTCTCTCTTCCCCTGCCCAGCATCCCCTTGAGTTCAGCCTGACCTGGACTGCCATTCCCCAAACCCAGAGGATCCAGACATCCTGCCCAGAAATGCTCCCTGCTTCCACAGTGAGAGAACTCTCCCTGAACTGCCTTCTTGGCCTCTTCAAGTTCTTTCGTGCTGACTGATCTTTGGAATGTCCTCAAGCCCTGTCTCTTTTCTTAGCAAAACTTATACTCATCTTTCAATACCCAGTTCAAATGTCCCTGCCTCCCCAGTCAGATGCTCATGCTTTTATTTCCCTTTTATTCCTGTAAATGCCTCAACTGTAACACAGATCTCATGGTTTTCTAATTAATTTATGTTGGTGTCTTAATCTAGACTGTTGCTCTCCTCAAGGGCAAGGGCCGTCTCTATGTTTCTGTATTCCCAGTGCCCGGCATAATTTGCTAAATAACCGGTCTATCCCATCTGAAATCATTCTGCTTCCTGACTCTGCGCTTCTTTAAACCCTTCTTCCTCTTTTTCTTTCTGACTGCCATCTCAACTTCTCACATCTCACTCTCATCCCATTTCTGCTGTCTCATCCTTCCTAACCTCCGCTTTCTCTTGCTGACCCCATGATTCCCACTTAGGTACTGTTAAATTCTGTGTTTCTTTAGGATAACGTTTGCTTTTTGTCGTCTTACAGGGCAGGCAGGGATTGCATTTCAAAACACAACATTGAATTGTGACGGAGGGTGTGTTTCTTAATCCCTGTCACAGATCCAGTTTTTGCAGTGGGGGAGGGGCTCTCATCCTGGAGGCCCTCGGCACCATGGGGATTACTTAGGTGGGAATCGGGCCAGGGTTTTCATGAACTGTCTTTCCAGGCGGAGTAAGGAAACTAGAAATGTTCTGAGACTGGAGAAATGCTCTCACATCAAGAAGCGTACCTGTGCCCTGCCCCCTCCAGTACATGTGAGACAGGAACTTCATGGCCCACGCGCCTCCACACTGTTTGTGCTGTTGCCCTGGATACTGGAACACAACCACTGTCTTTCCAGATCAGCGCACCTGCTGAGTAATGGGTTGGCGGAGGGCTGGAGTCGCTCTTCCTGGCTCCCTGGAGCGTCAGGCCACATATCCTCCCTCTGAAAATTCGCTGTGGTTCCGGTCAGGAATGCTGAAGGAGCTTCTGCCCTTCTCTCGGTCCTGAGAATGGGAGACTAGCCAACAAAACAGTTAGGTCACTGGAAGTGGGGACAACATCCATACCCTCTGTGCTAAGCCCAGAGGAGCAGGTAGGCGCAGTCTTCACGGTGCAGAAGCCGTGTGGGGACAACACTCTAGGACTCGGGACGTCCCCAGGCTGGGGCTGCCATCATCAGGCTTGGCACTTTCTCACACCATCCTTCTTCCCACAGCATTTCTCCGTCAGTGCTAACTAGTGCCAGAAAAGCACCAACCTTGTGGGGAGAGAACTCAGAGTTCAAGGACCATTGCTTCTTTAGAGTGATTTTCTATTGCAGTCAATAAAATGTGACAAGACCTTGCAGGCATTTTTGCTCTGGGAGTGGTGGGCGGGGGGCAGGGTGTGATGATCTAGGTGTGGAGAAGAGCAGCCCATGACACTGCTCCCTATGTAACCTTTTCTGCCACCCTTGCAGGTAGAGGTGGGAGGGTATGAGCAGCCTTGGGGACCATGGACCCCTCTGCTCCCAGGAGGACTCAGAGCACCTGGTATTTCCAGACGGCTTGGCTTGGGTATGGCCAGACTTCTCAAACATTTTTACTTTAACACTTCTTAACAGCAAAAGACCATGCAGGTGTGCCCCCAAAAGTCTCCAACCTAAACTTTTTTCAAGGCTCGTGTGTGTGTGCGTGTGCGTGTGTGTGTGTGTTTTCTTTAAAATTAAACTACTTTTTTGAAACAATTTTAAACTTCCAGAGAAATTGAAAATAATAGTACAAAGAACATTTTTTCTCCTGAACTATTTAAAAGTCAGTTGCCTACATATTTGTTTTTTTTCCCCCCAAAAGCGAGCTTTGTCTTAACTTTTTTTTGACTTTAACAACCAATGTTAAATGAAAGTTTGAAAACAGTATTTTTTTTACGGTGAGAATTAAAAACTTTAAAATTATTTTTTTTCTTGGCTGTTTTATTTTATTTCTAGTTTTTATTGAGATATAATTGACATATGACATTCTATTAGGTTAAGGTGTACAGGTGATGGTGTGAGATATATATATATATATATATCTATATATCTATATATATATATACATACATAGTAAATTTCTATAATAAGTTTAGTTAACATCCATCATCTCACATAGTTACATTTTTTTTTCTTGTGATGAGAACTTTGAAGATTACTCTCTTACCTACATTTTTATATTCTATAAAAATACCACCTGGATAGTAGTGGAGTCTTCTGAAAAGGGGACCGAGATCAAAGGGGAGGGAAAGAGACTCACGTTTTTTAATGACTAGCTTCTGTATTGCTTGATGTTTTTTATAATGAGAATATATGCACACACTGCTGGTTTGTTTTAAAAGTAAATGAAAAGGGAAAAGTAATAATGAAAAAAATTGAAGAGTAAGTTGCTGGCGTGATGCCCTCTCCATAAAGACATTCCCTGTATAACTTAACAGACCTATTCAGTCAGGAAGCTAACATGGCTACATGACTGCCATCTATCTGCACACCTGTCTCAAGTCTCTTCAATTGTCCCAGTGGTGTCCTTCATCTCAAAAGGACCTGGTGCTCCCCCCTCTGGGTCACTGTGACTCTGTCTCCTCACCCTGCATGGTGCCCATCTTGTTTTGGCCAGGCCTGAGTTAAGTTTAAGAAGGAAAAGAAAAGGAAAGAGGAAGATGTATATACAAAGTTCATATTACATATATTATACATAATTTGCTGTGGTTTGGGTATAACACCTTCAGTTAGAGCCTCAGGCTTCAACTGAAATATTTGAGGCAAGTTTGCCCCCGCTGGGAAGCTGCCCCTTCAGGATGGGCTGATAGTGTCTTTTTGTGGAGTAAGCCCCTGTGCCGGGGCATATGACACTTGCCCCTAGGAAGGGCCCTTAGGGCAGCATACAAATTGAACATCTACTTGCAGTGGGCTCCAGAGTCAGGCTGCCTGGGTTCATCTCCAGGCCTGCCACCAATCGCTGTGTGACCTCAGACAAGCTAATGGACTCTTGAAGCCTCTGTAAATGAAGGGGCTAAAGGAAAGAACTGTCTCATAGCATTGTCTGGGGCACTGAATGAACTAAGGCACTTTAAGCACAGAGCCTAGCACATGGCAAACACCCAGTAAACGTTCACCCCCATTAATACAGCAGCATTTATCTTAATGTAAAGAAGTCCACCACACCCTGCCTGGATGGCCCAGGAAGATGTGTGAGTTTAGCCTGTGGCTTCAGGTAGCCCCTGGCACACAGACCTGGGCACCAGGGGGTGTGCTTCTCCAGTTTCAAAGGCTGGGGATGGCTTTTTGCTCTTTCTCTTCTCAGGCCCGAGGAGCAGGGAATAAACAGCCAGAACATCAAGCCCCCCTTGTCCTTCCTACCTACTTCTACTTCCTCTCACCACATCCTGAGGAAGAACAAAGCAGCAATGGGGGAAAGGAAACAGGATCAGGCTGGGTGGATTCACAACAGTGCCCAGCTCCCATTGCAGCCGAGGCAGCATGCTGATGTCCAGAGCCTGGCCATAGAAAGCCGAAATGAAAAATAGCCTTGGTTTTGTTCTGGTTTCTTTATGCTATAGCAAGAGGGCAGGACCCCAGGGCCGAAAATCCCCGCATCCTCTCCCCTGGGATTGCGGTTTTTCTAGACAGCAGGAAAAAAGCTCCTCCTGGCCTCCAGCAGGCTCCTAAACTGGCCACCTGCTCCATCTACAGGGCAGTGCCTTTTCATGACAAATTGAGTCTCCTGGATTGTTTGGGGATGTGGGGTTTGTGTGAGAGACTGGGGAGCCTGCTTTCCTGATGAGGTCATCGTTTCTTGAATTATTACCTTGCTTTCCTTGGCCTAAGCAAGCAGCAGGAATGCTTTGGAGCAAGTGTTTGTTTGTGAGACAGCGAATCCCTGCCTAGCTACGCCCAGCAGGCCAGCTTGCCTCCAGACTCCAGTCCCTCAGTAGTTCTTCAGTCTATAGATCTGTGGGTACAGGTGTCTGTTACCTGCTTCAGAACAAAAGGGCCAGCTTCCTTTCTCGGGGCTGGAGCATGTGGCAGGGCCTATGGTCTCCTGGGCCAGCGCGCTTTGTAGGTTTCATCTGAGGGCTAATTTTGCTGGTAGGGAATGTAGGCAAGAGGCCAAGGCAGCATTTGGCAGCAAGCAGGCAGCTCCTGCCTGGAAAGAGAGAGCCGTTTGAATTCACAGTGAAGTCCAAGAATGGTCACTGCCCTCTACTTCCTGTCTGTGAGCCAGGGCCGTTGGATGCAATGACCTGGTCGGCAGCTGGGTGAGGGGCACAGGTAGCCTGGAGTCCCGCCAGCCTGGAGCCCTGTCTGCCAGCTGCTGGTGGGCCTGGCCCGGGGAATCTGGCCGCAGGCTCTGAGAACGATGCTATTTTCGGTCCCTGACTAGCTCTTCAGCCCTCCTTCCTGTCTTGAGCTTTCTGAGTCACTTCTCCCCACTCTCGGCTCTGCTTCTTTCTGAATGAAGTGGATTATCATAACACCATATGTTAGAAAAGTGATTCGCAATTTATAAAGCCCTTTTATGCACCAGCTCTATTCGGATTTTTGATCAACCTGAGAGGTCTGCAAGCAGGTAATTTAATCCATGTTTCACAGATAAGGGACAATGGAGGTTCAAAGAAACTCAAGCAGCTTGACTGATAAAGGCACACACTACATATGCACACAGGCACACACACATAGGTGCACGCACACACGCAGGCATACTGCCAGTCAGTGTGGGGTCCAGTCTGAGAACCAGGCTTGCTCCCTTGAGTCTGGTGCTCATCCTCACCACCCTACACGTCCAGGTGTCTGTGGTGTGTGGAACTGGCGAGTGGGACTCTGCAGGACCACATATGGTGGCCATTTCCTTTCTTCTTTATGGTGGATGGTTGTTTCTAGGGATTTAGCCTCATGGCATTTAAAATGCTGGCAGGGGGAGCGATAAGCAGGACCCTAGACAAAGTGGAGAAAGTAGCCTGAATTCGCTTCCCCATTTGGGGCCCTCTCTAACCCTTTCCTCAGAGTTTTACCCGCTCCTTTCATCTTACTTCCTGGTCTCTAAGAAAATCTCTTCTGTATTCCCTCGTTCACCTACTCTAGGATATAGATGACCGATAACAGTTTAGATGGTTAACCCACCATACCTTAGCCCGCCTTACAATTCTGTGGTCTATGCCGCAGCTTACAAGACAGGTACAGCCAAATGTATTGTCTCCAGGAGGAACATACACATTTTTAAGAACTGGCGTAGCCTGGGCAAATAATTTTAGTGCTGAGCATGTAGCTAGAGCCCTTACCCTTCCAGAGAGCCAGGCACTGCCCACAGCTGCTGACCAGTGGAGAGGTCTGTGAGAGTCCCAGGGGAGGGCTGGGCATTGGCATCACCAGTCAGCATGGAAGTGCTGTGACATTTTCACACACACACACACACACACACACACCCCTTACCAGTGCATACCAGTTACATATTAACATCAATTATTTCATTTAATCTTTTCTAGAACATTTGAAGGAAGAGATTACATTTTCTTTTCAACTAGTAAGAAAATGGAGTCTCTATGATCAACGCTTCTCGAGCTCTTACAGCCAGTGAGCATTTTCCGGCAGCCGTGGAAGTTCAGATCATGGGGTAGTCAAGATGCAGGGGTCTTTGGAGGTGGAAGCCCTGGGCGGGCAGAGGACACCAGAGGTCCAGGAGCAAGACGTGGAAAGGGGGAAAGGAACAGAAAGGAAAGGTGTGCATGCATGTGTGGGAGCACACGCTGTGGGCAAGACCGGTCCCGAGGGAAACAAAGAAACCATTTCCATTGTTTGCTTTGCCTCTTGCCCCATGTCTGAATGTTGTCACCCAGAGAACGTGATCACACTGGGAGCACTAGATGTAGCACGTTAGAAATAGCTGTGTCTTGTTCATCAGGGATTCATAACTCCTGATGTCGCCCCCATACTCTTGCCTCCCACAATTGCCAAGCTGAGCTCTGTGGAGTCTGATGTGAGCAAAAGTTGGGTGATGTCTCCCTGGAGAGCACCTGGGGCCCAGGTGGTCAAAGACTAGGAAACTCAATGTGCTCTCCTGTGGATGGAGCATTGGTCAGCACTTGCCCAGCACTAGGTACCTCTCCCTGTTTGGGGCTGGCAGGATCCAGATACCTGTCCTTCCTGGAGAAGTGCAGGCCCCTCGAGGCCAATAGGCAAAGGCCTGGCTGCTTGCTCCCGGGATAGGGGATTTAGACTCATGGCAACCTGGGCTCCAAGGGGCCAGCCCATGGCTTGGCACTCGTGATGTCTCCTGGATTGAGGGTGTGGGAAAGTCAGAGCCTCTCTACTTGGCTCCTTTACAGCCCTCAACAGGGGCTAGAAACCAGGTTGTCATAGGCCCAGCTGCCCTGTTCGTGGGCATGTCACATGTCAGGTCCCCTCTGCTGCCACTCCCTGGCAGCACACGCCTTTTCCCAACCTACGGTCTCCCTCTCAACAAAGGATATTAATAGGTGAGTCTTGTCCCAGGTCCAAAGTGAACCCCTCCCTAATTTTTTTTTTCTAGGCACATGGCCTTGTCTATAGGATGATCTCTCTCTCTCCCTGGGCCCCATGGCAATGCATTCTCCAAATACCTCTCAACAGAGGTTGACATTCTTAGAAGAAATTAAAAACTAAATGCAATTCTAAATCTTAGGAGAGTCATCTTTTTGTCTGTGTTTTTCCTTGCTTGTCCCTCCGTCTCTGCCAATTTAGAGTCAGCATGTCACGTGATTCCTTTTGAAATTCGGCTCTGGCTGCTGCTGCTTTTCCTACCCACTGCCCATCTGCCTTCCCTAAAGGCAACCCAAGTATGGGGTGGGTGGGGAGGACTGCCATAGAGAGAGCCCAAGTAAGAACCGAAATATTTGACTGGACTTGGTCCTGACAGAGGCAATTTTATGACCCTAAATGTCCTGGAAACCCTGTTGTCTCTGGCAGTGGAAGACTCCGGGCTTTGGCAGTCTCGGACGGCCCCGGCATCCTTCTGCAAGTGGCTGTGACATGAGTCACAGGGTCCGTCTCCAGTGAGGCTGACGATGAGGTGGGCACAGAAGAGAAACGCTACCTCGTCCTCCATCTCGGGGTGAGAGGCCAGCAGGCTGGGATGGCCACTAGGCCCCCTAGGGTTTGAGGTGGGACCGAGGGGTCAGCATCAGCAGGGAGGAGGGTGAGCCCAGAGAGGACAGGTCAGGACAGGCCAGGACAGGCTGGGCCTCCTCAGAAATGGCCCTGGCATTGACTGTTGGGCCTGTAATATCAAAATCAGATATGGCCTTAGGATGAAAAGAACAAGCTGGGTTCTTTCTCACAGTCTTTTTCATTTAGGTAAAGGAGCAAGAGGTCCAGACGCATTTATCTCTCTCTTTGTGAAAGTCTTCTCTTTTATTCAATGAGGGAGCCTCAGGCACACTCTTGTGGTGGTTTATTAATGTCACAAACAAAGCATACTTTATTTGAATTGGCCACTGAAAATGTTCTATACAAGGCAAACACTTCATCATGAAATATACAAATTAAGAATAAATTAGTTCCATCCTACAGAAATTTCCAGCTGCCATGTACAAATAGTTATGTAATTTATCAGTTAAATAAGTTAAAATAAATAGTCTTGGGATACTCTGATTGGTAGATCCAGCATGAATCACCTGTTTGCTCCCTAACTTTGTTCCAGGCTCCATTATCTATACCAGGTAAAGGACTATGAGACTGTCTCTTGAAACTAGAATCTTATTGAAAGAGCACTTGAAATCCAAATCTCCAAATCATACATGCAAGGACTGAGTGCAGAATCTAAAACAATGGTTGAAGAGCAGAAATCAGCAAAGTGAAAGCTCAGAAACCAAGGCCTCTTATACCCCTATGTTTCTTATAGTTTACCTAGAGACATGGAAACAGCTCAGCAAAAAGCAACATGTGGCCACAGAGCAGTGGCATATAAATAGCATGAGTCTGAGACTCACCAATAATGTGGCCAAATTCTTCTTCATACCAAGACATGGTAATTCCCCACTAGTCTTACATTAAATTTCACCACAGAGAGTCAGATTTTGTTAAGCGACTTGGATTAATTTAAGCTTCTGAATTAGAAAACAAGCCTTCTGAAGGCAGAGTTGAGGCCACAGATGACAACACACAAGGCTTATGCCGCCGAGCCCCTCCACAGGCGGGCATGACTAAATGCTCACTATAATCCTTTATCTCAGATTCCATCGCCACACAGAACTCCAGGCAGCCTCTTCCAATCAGCTGGGGTTAGTATTTGAGATCCAAATGATTTATTAACCTTAGTCCTTCTCTATATTCTGAACCGTTCTGTGTGAAGGAGTAGATACCACACAGGCATTGAAGCCTGTTACCCACATGATTAGGTGCCTTTGGTCTAATCATTTGACCGCTTTAAACTAGTGTCTAGTAAATGGGTGAGGATTTATCTCAGAGTTGTTAGAGAGACTGGGACAATGTGTATAAAATGCGCAGTATCATGCCTGGCACACAGGATGCATTTAATGAACGATAGCTGTCATGACCATATTTTCGTTTTAAGGCCGCTGATATCGACAATGGAACTGATGATGACATTTCTATTAAAGGAAGGAAACCATAATATTACATATTAGGTTGAACTATATGAAATTGATAACCAATTGTTTTTGACCTGCAAACATGGCAATTTCTTCAGTTCAACCGAATGCATGATAACATATTTCATTAAGTACATCAAATCGCTTACTTGTTCCAACTTCGTCAAATTCTTCCCTTCAAAGATTGCCCCCAGAGACATATTCCTACCACTCAAAACCTTCCTCAAATCAGCTGCTAGAGCAAGCAAAGCAAGGAGTCTGGTGGAGAAGCTGAGGACCTGGTGTCTAGTTCCACTGTCTGGTATCCAGTCACACAACTGCTCCAGGCCGTGGCTTCCTCATCTGTAGACTGGGAACCATTATGCTTTCTGTAATAGGGATTTTGTGAAGATAAAGGATAACAAAGGGGAAAACACTTTCAAAAGTTAAAATCATTGTACCAGAGCAAGGTATCATTAATTCCACTAGACTATACCATTCCGGAAAACATTAGCATTCGACATTTAATTTTTAAGCACGTTTTTCTATAGAAAAGCTGCACACAAAAGAATAGAGAATTCATGCAATCATGCCAAATGATCATCAAAGCCCATCCTGACGATATTTGAGCTACTGAGTAAACATGTAGTGCTTTGTCATTAAGAATCGCACCTTGTCAAGATGAAATAAATGTGGTAACAGGCAGAGTAAGAGCCATCGTGTTTATGAGTGTCTCAACACGCTCTTCTTTTCATATACGTTAGCATGACTCACCGCTTCTTTTCTTGGAGGTCTTTGAAATGGGTTGGGAAAATTCGATTTCAGTATGGTTTTGCTTAAAGATAGGCATATAAACTTAGGGCCTCCCAAAGTCCCTTTCAGACTATTGGCTTTAGTGTATCTAAGAAGTAACAATTTTCTTTTGCTTTCAAGGGAAGTTCTTTTCCTGCGTCTTAAGCTGGGGCGATTGGTTAGAAAGGGAGGATGATGTGTTTGGACCAGCTACAAGCAGAGGTAAGTGTGGCTCCATTCCAATCCAGTTTTCTCCCCTCACGCAGTGAACTTTGGCCAACACAGGGCACCTGGAGAGGGTCACCTTTAGTCGGCCTCAAAGGCACTGTTGGTAGCTCCCACGTATTCAGACTTCTTCTTGTGCCTTGTCCACATTTTCCGGAGGATGCTGGGGACACCACAGGAAGCACTTCCTGTCAGTGGTAGGGAGGCTTCTGCTCCCTGGGGAAGCGTTGGATACTCTTCAGTCATCTTCTTGAGATGTCTGGATCTAGGGAAAAGCCAGGGGTGTGGAGGAAGGGCCGTCACTTCACTGAGCTAGTGCCCTCGTGCTCCTTCTGCTCACATGGCCTGTGACCAGGAGGCAGGGTCACTGTTGGAACCCATGCAGGAATGACTCCCCCAGGGGGTGAGTGAAGGAGGTGGCACTGGGCACACTGGTTCATGAACCTCAAGTTCTATTCTTGTCCTAAGTTCCACTTACCCACCCCTCCCGCCTCTACACAAACAATCTTGCTGGAAAGGGCAGATGTCCCCAAGCACTGGCTATCGAAAAGGCATGAGCCCTGGGGTTGACTTCTGCTCCCCACTTACTGTGTGACCTTAGGCAAGTGACTTAGCCTCAACCGGCCTCAGCTTCCTCATATGCAAAATGGGAATAATTTCATCTAACTCGTGGGGCTTTTGTGAGGAGGAAAATGAGATAATAAAGCATCTGGCACATTGTAGGCCTCAATAAACATTCATTTTTCTCCTCACTTTCTCCCCTTAGGTGAAAGAAAATTTTAATAGCCAAGGTCCAGGAACCAATTGAAATGAGAATGTCTGAGCTTAGAGAGAAAGCAGCCATTTAAAATCCTTTGCAAAGCAGCTATGTGGATGGGAAAGGCTAGCCCCTGCTGATGCATAGTCAGTTTTCGAGCAATGTGCAACAGCTATTGCCACTCAGAATAATGCGCTACTAGAACTTAGTACAATCCAAAACGATGTTCTTACTTTTCTCCAATTAGGTCCCAATACATTGAGTGACTTGGTTTTTATAACTTTCTAAATGGCTTTTTTTTAATCTAGAAGGGCTTCGCATGGGTCTGTTCCTCCTTGGACTCCCAGAGCTTTCAAGGTGTGGACCACTTGGGTTGGTATTTTAGCCCATGGCCCCTCATATGTGCACATTTGATATGTTTCCAAGTCTGTGTCTTTCTAGCTTCCCAGCTGGATTGTACGTTTCTTGAAAAATGATGGCAAATGGTTTCTTCACACATTAGCTCATTCGATTCTCACAGTACCCCTCAACAGAGATACTACTATTTCCATTAAATAATAATAATAATAATAAGTGAGGATGCAGAGGTCTGAATAACTTGCCTGAAGTAACTGCAAGGCAGTGGCAGTGCCGGGCAAGCAAGCAGAACCACACTTGTCCGCCACCCGCAATGTGGAAGATGGTGGCGAGGCCATAATGGACGTGGCGAACTGAGACTGCCCGGAGGGCTGCTCGGGGATTACCCGCTCCTGCCACCCCAGCTGCCGGCTCTGAATCAGAGGTAACAGCAACACGGGGGTGATGGATTGGGTTTGAAAACTTCGTATCTTATGTACTTCTTTACCTCTGGGCAAGGACCCTGAACCTAATTCAGGAGGCATGTCTGACCCCAGCTGGGCTACGGGAAGCTCTGAATATGGCCCGTGATTACATTTATCTAATTAACCAAAAATCCTCCAAATGACACTTCTCCAAGTCTAAAGAGTGGCGTTAATGAAGTGGAAACCATCAAAAACACTGCAGCTTAATCGTAGGGAAGCAGTTGAAGCACTGCAGAGACCCGGGATTATTGCCCTCTTTAAGAGGCAATTTGCAGTTGGCATGGATGTTGCGTTAGCATCTCGAGAGTCTGTCACCCAGGCCACCTGTTACTCTTCCGCAGCAGGACCCTGGCAGGTGGGGAGCCCTGCAGGCAGCTGGGCTGGGAGGCACAGCACTTACCCCCTCGTCAGAACAGCTCTGTTCTCTGAGCCTGTGGCCGCAGCCTCCAGGACAGCGGTGGGGGCTTTCACCGAGATCCGAGCCACCGGAGGGATCTGGGTTGAATGGACGGGGAAGACGGTGTGAGAATGTAGCCATGGACCCCACTCTGGCCCTGACTAGGGCCATGAAAGGCCGATGGCGAAATCGAACCACCACCAAGCGAGGGCGAGAGCAGGCATCGGGCCCCCCAGAGGGCTTGTTAACACTGCTGAGCCCACCCTGGTGCTGTCAGTAGTTCTGATGTGGGCCTGAGAATCTGCATTTCTAACACATCCCTAGGCGCAGCTAGTCCTGGGACTCCACTTCCAGAACCATCGACCTAAAGAAACTTGAGAGAGAGCAACTCGATCTTACCTGAGAACCGTCCCCAAAGCCCCCTTGCCCGTGTCTCCTTTGTTGTCAAATCCTGCAGATTCTTGCTTTGGAATACTGCCTAGGTTACATCCCCTCATTTCCTCTGCTGCTGCCTCCGGGGCCGGTCACCTGGGGCCTCCTTGATTCCCAACAGACCCACCACACCCCCCAGGCCCCTCCTGGATGCTCAGGATCTCCCATCTGCAGATTGAGGCCAACTCTGCAGCCTGCTCTTCCCGTTCATCAGGACAGGTAAGCTTTCACCCTACCTGTGCAGCTCCGCCCTCCGTTCTCCCCCACAGGCGCCAGCAGAAGCCTTCCCGGCAGGGCTGGCCTTGCCTTCTCTAACCCTCATGCCCGTCTTGTCTTCACTCGGCTTGTCCTTCGCTCTCTGGATCGACCCTCATCTCTGCCTGTCCTTCAAGGCCACTTCCTCCAGGAAGCCTGCCCTCAGTTTAGTGGCCCAAGTTGATTTCTCTCTGTCCTCACATCCCCACTGGACTGCGTACCTAAGTGACAAGCTTTAGCATCCCATCAATTCTCTTTTTATGGCTCCTTACTTGTTTCACATGCTTGTCCAGTTTCCTAATCCCCAGAAAGGTAGCATGGTGTGTGGAGGGCCTGGGGCTTAAGCCCTTTGGTGGCCCTCCTCCACTCTGGTGAAGGAGGCGGTGAGTGCTCAAGAAACATGCACTGAAGTGAAAGGTAACTGAGGGCCTGGCCTGGGCTCAGTCAGTGGACAGACGCTGTGCTTCGTGCCTCCACCCCAAGGCCCTCGAAGGCTTACGGTCACCAAGTTCCTGGAATTGCTAGGAAATTCCAGGTCAAGGACACCGTGATTCACCTCCCGCTTCTCTGCTGAGCTGACCAGAGGTTGTGGGCAGAGTTACTGTGCCACCTTGTGGCCTCTTGGGAGTTCTCCCTCCCCATCATGCCAGCAGCTGGGAGAACATACACCCACTCACCCCTCCTTCTTCCTCACTGTCCTTAGTCTAATGTCCCCAGGGCAATTCAGTGTTGAATCAGATTTAGCTCTCCAGCCTCCGATGAGCTGCGGGACCCCAGCTCCACTGTCTCAGGCCCAGAGGAAAGTGCCAGTCATTTTAATGCCTCTTTGTCCTCTGTATTATGATTATCTCATCCCAACTTGCTATGGCCTCCCAGCTGCAGCCATCTTTCTGCCGGGGTCACTGTCTGAACCCAGTGCCCGGCCTGTGGGCAGGTGACCCAAGGCTGTGACTCCCCTCTTCCCTGTGGCCTCAGTCTTCCTTGGGCTCAGCTGAGGGCAGCTGTTTGAGCTGCACAGCCTGACAACCTTCCCTCTGTGCCCAGCCATCCTCAGTTTCCCCTGGGTACTAGGTTGGGACGAGGGCTTCCGACAAAACAGTTTGTCCCAATCCCTGCCCTTCGTGTGGTTTTCCTAGGATGAGGGATGGGCCAGATGAGATACTTGGGTTAGATTTCCTGCTCAGACCAGGGGCAAATCGCTTACATCTCTGTCGAGTTTGTTTCATCGGGACGAGGGGCTGGCACGAGTCTCCTGGGGCTCTCCCAGGGCTCACACGGCACTATCTGAGAGTCTCGAGGGCTGACGCTGGCAGAGTCCAGGTGCCTGAGTCAACTTTGCCTCCAGCCGCGCCCCCTCCCCCAGAGTGCTAACCAGGGGGTGCACATGTTCACACCCGGAAGGAGATGCAGGAGATGTATTTTTTTCAGGGTGATGCTGAGCTAGACCCCGACATGCGTCACCTGATCCCCCTTCAGGGAGGAACAAGCTGCTGGACTGTGGGGAGGCGGGTGGCAGATGGCTCTCAGCTCCCTCAGGTAGGTCTGGGCAGAGGGCCCCCTGCCCAGGGGCAGCCTGCTCGCCACGATGGAGTGAGAAGGAAACGTAAAGGCTTGGCCGTTGGGGCTCAACTCAGGACAACCGGATGGGCAACAGTTGGCCCAGGGGTCCCCCCGAGAAGGGTACGGTCTGCATGGCAGCGCCCACGCCCGCCACCCTTCTGTCACAGGTGTTGATCTCTAATGCATATCTCATACCCGACACCCCAGATCTCAGAGTCGGCTTTCGGAGAACCTGAGCTGGAGCAGATGCCCCCTGAGGTGCCCACTCTGAGATGGCTGGCGTTTTGTGTTTTCATGGTGCTTAAGATCCTGACATCTCTTCCCCTCCCCCAAAGTTGCCCCTGGAGTGAGGCGATTCCACCGTGTGCCCGCAAGCTGATGGACTGTGGAAGCAAAGAGCCCTCAGGCCTGCTTTTGTATAATCCTCGGGCCTGGAACGAAGGACATAGTCTCTTGTCACGGCACAGACAGGGCAAAAAGTTTAAAGCACAACAGATACGACTTACCAGGCTTACTTTACTTACCAAAGACTTTCCATAGGCTCGATTCCCACACAGATTTGATGATTTGGATTCAGCGATTCCCACTGCAAGGGCAAACGGAGGAGACATCGCTCAGCGGGACTCCGCGTTCTGCCTCCCCCCGGTTCTGTATCAATTATCTCATGAGCTAATCAATCACGAGCAAAGAATTCCTAATGACTTTGTTCCAAGCAGAAAAATCAGGCAGTGGGGTCAGGCAATGGGGCAACCGCCGAGTGGTCACCTGCACCCCTGGCTCTTCCAGGGGTCCAGAACCGGGGTCTGGTAAGACCACATGTGTAGAAGTGTGTAGTGCTGTGTCTGCGCACATAGGTACCCAGAGAATGTGCCCTCAGCTCCTCCTTCCTTCCTAAGGCTCCAGATCACAAGAGGTTATCGGGAGTTAAGTCTTTATGGCTCGGATCAATGATTTACCCTGCTGCTCCTGGACACCCCTCTTTGAAAATGAGTGGAGAAGTCCTGCCTGTGGTGGGAAACACAGCATTACCATGTGAAAGGAACAGAGCCTCTCAGAGTCCCGAGGCACCGGCTGCCTGAGAGGTATGTGAGAACCTTCTTCCTATGCCTTTATTCCTGAGGCCCGAAGTACTTCTGAGTAATTTGTACTCCAAAGCCTGCAGCTTCTGAGAATCCAGGTGTTGAGCTGAGGGAGCTGACAACAGGTGGGGAAAAGTTGGCTTTTCATAATGTCCTCTCCTGGGACAGATGTTCCAGGATGAGCCCCACCTATCACACTACAGTATGTAGAAATAAAACACCCCCACCACCAGGAGAACATCTCAATGCCAAGATCAAACCATAAGGTACGGTGTTCTGGCATAAGTAATGACAGCAGCTCATACCTTTGAATATTACTGGGTCAGGCACTGTGCTGAGTGTAAAACACATACACATTGTCTGATTTAATCCTCACCACAACCCTAACAGGTAGGTATCATAACAGTCCCCACTTTCTAGATGAGGAAATGGAAGCTTTAGAGATCCACAACAATTACGACGAAGCCAGGTGAAGATGATCAGGGAATGGCAGACTGCCCTCTTTGGTCTTGCAAACTTGACCCCGGGGACCCCCTGACCCAGTCTGGGAGGAGTTTACCAGATGGAGAGACACAGGGAGGGCGGTCTGCAGAGAGAACAGTATCAGTGAAGGTCCAGGGAAACAGGATATAAGGGACGAGTCCCAGAATTACACAGCAGCTCAGGGTTGCTATGCATGTCCCAAGCCCAGGAGGTGTGTCATTTTCCAGGCACCTGAAGGCCACCTGCTCAAGGCCTTGTGGTGAGAGAGTTTCTCAGCTTGTCCCTGCAAATTCCAAGATTCTTCAGAGACTCTTTCTCCCACGGGAGAAGGCTATAGCATCCAAGAGCCTTCTCCTGTAGCTCAGAAAAGAAACAAGTCCCCAGATCTGAGATCCCTGGAGACACACATCACGTCCTTCCGACCGACCGGAGGATGGAAGTCTTTGATGCCTAAAGCTGGTGCCAAGCCCTTCCTGTGAAGAGCACTCAGAAACCCTTCCTCTCTCCCGCCCCCTCTGGAATCAGAGTCAGGGAGCTGATGGTTGAATCAATGCCCAGCTCAATCTTTTTTTTTTTTTTCCTAAACCTGACTAGCACATCTCCTGCACGAGCTGACTGTCACATGTTGGGCAGATTCTCTCCATTTCATAAATTACTGTTCTCCTCTTTGAGAATAAAAGACTGACTTGGGCAGTCCAAGCTTCCACAAGTTTCTAGAAAGGGAGGCAAGTGGCCCCTAAAACGAGACAGATGGGGAGACACTATTCTCTGGGGGTGATGGGGAGAGACAGTGGCTAGGAAATCGGGAGATCCGAGATTTAATCTCAGCTCTGCTGCTAATGAGTAGTGCGACCTTGGGTAGGTCACACGGTTTCCATGGTTTCAGTTTCCTCTCCTGCAAATTGGCAGGCGGTGGGTGAAGCAGATCAGCGGTTCCCTACCTTCAATAGGCATTAGAATCGACTTGGGGGCTTGTTAAAATACAGATTGCTGGGCCGCACCCCAGAATTTCTAATTTAAGGTCTCATGTGGGACCCAAAATTTGCCTTTCCTGCAAGTTCCCAGGTGATTCTATTGCTCTGAGGATCCCAAGCTGAGACTATGCATTAGATAATCTCTAAATCTTTGCCGATTGATTTGTTGTCCTCAGACCAACATCATCAGCAGCATCTGGAAGGTTATTAGAAACAAAATCTGGGGTCCTAGTCAGTTTTACTGAATTAATATCTGCATAAGAACAAGATTCTCAGGTGATTCTTTTGCACTTTACAATTTGAGAAACAGGGCTCTAAATTCACGTTATGATTTTGTAGCGAAGACAAACACTCTTTTTCTCTTTCTGCACACACATAGACCCACCCACCCACCTATATATAGACACAGAAAAATTTATCTCCTCTTAATTTGCAAGGCAGATTGTGGTTTTCCTAATGCTTTCACTCTACATACATATGTGTATATGTAATCACTTAACTGGTGAATATGGCTTGATTTATGCATTCTTATACGTAGAATCATAAAAACAGGACCAGGGCATTAGTGATCAAAGGAACCTCAGAGATCCAGTCTAGCATCTGGGAAGGAGAAAAGATGCATGGAGGAAGGGACATACTCAGTGGAGTCTTATTTCAGTTCTGGTAACATAAAAAATTGTTGACAAAAGCTTTGAGAAAGACATCCTAGACTTTCTCTTGTGTATTTTTGGAGTTAAAATTTGAATAATTTTAGGCTGTGGGAATAACAGAAATAACCAGTAATTAAAGGCAAAATACCATCACAGACTTTAGTGGGCTAGTTGAAGAAGCCCGTTTAAAAGTTTAAGGTGGAAGCCATTTTTAAAAATAGTGTGTAAGGTAAGATTATACTGTTTCCAGCTTTGGAAACAAATTTGTCCCCAAATCCTTTTTTATAGCTTGTTGAAATAGCCCAAGTCATTCAAATTTAAGATGGCAGTTTATGAAGAGCCTGTATAAGCACACATACACACTGCCTGTAAAATAAATAATGTAGGTTTTTTCTGCTTCATGAATCATGGCCACACTGGTTTTCTCTGCCCCAGAGCTTAATGATTTTATCTACTCCTGAATCCAGCAGGGCTTCCTATGGAGCAAGGATGGTAGATGAAAGCATCCTTGTTCATTACACCCAGAAGCGAGTGTGTTATAGGTAGAAGGTGTTATGTGCAGCTGGTATAGGTTAGGCCCAAGAGTAGGTGTGTTCGGAGAGGGTAGAGCGGGTATTGGGGAAAAGCTTAAACCCCATACCACAGGTGCTCCGCTCACCTGGCGTGACCAAGGTTGCCAGGGAGGACTGTGACGCAGTCAGACAAAACACAAGCCCACACTCAGACACTGCAGCTGCTGCTCTAAGTGTGTCATTGTCCTTCAGGGAGGTACAGGAAACACGAGCCAGCAGGTGCATACCCGGTCTGGAGGGGTTCTTAGCAGAGTGGGGTCCTTGTTGCCATGAGCTCTGGAGCCTGCTTGATCTGCGGCCCTCGCTGGCTCGGCGGTCACTGCGGTGTGGCAGCAGCTCCAGGGGCCGGGGTGAGTAGAGGTCCGACTCGATCACCACCTGCCGGGAGGAGGAGGGACAGTCAGCTTGTTCCCCTCCCTGGATCTAGGGATCCCCCATCCAGGCCAGGACTGCAGCTTTGCTGACAAGGACATTTTGGAGCCATCCATGCTCCAGGAAATGCTAGGGGCAGATAGAAAACTTGAATATGGCCAGAAACAGTTAACTGTTTTATTGAACTTTAGATTGTCCAGTGGTGCCATGGTGCAGGACAATGACGGTTCCTCACCAGCAATCCCTTCACAGAGTCAGCATCCTGGGCCATCAAACCCCAAATTGGGGCTAGTCACCTGCACCCTGGCCTGACATAGTTTGACAACAGGACAGGCTATTTGAAATGAGGATGGTCCTAGAAATTCAGGTCTTAGGGGCTTTGCAGCTAAGTGGACGCCCTTGTTTATACAGAGAAAAGCTTTTTGAGGGGGCTAGCAGAGGGAAGAGCTAGGGAGAGGACTGGGGCCCAACTCATTCCCAGATTTGTTTTAAAAAAGAAGCTGCTGGCAGGACTGTAGAATGCTCCCATTTCCTCCACCTTGCAGAATGCCTGTGTCAGGCAGAGCTGAGAGATGAATATCCTGTATGGCTTGGTAAGGGGCAGTCCTGGTGAACCAGCACTGAGCTAAATGCTAAGGTGTTTTCAGGAGGGATCACCTGCCAAGTGGGTAGTTTAGGAAGGCCGGGAAGGGGGAATACCCCTTTGTCAGGATCCACCAAAATGGGCCTTAAAAATTATAATAAATACAAATTATAATTGAAATGAATATAAAACTTGAGACAAATAGCACTGTATTTTATCTTAATACTGGGAGTGATGAAGTGAATCTTAGCAGTTTTTGGCTCATATCCTGCATATTTTTATACTTATCCAGGACACTGGGTCATTCATTCTGAATTTCTTCACGGCTTGGAAGCTGGTTGGAACCTCCAGCATTACACGGCAGCTTCTCTGAGGTTTGCATTTACACATTCGCTTGGTTGCTTGTTCCATCCTTCTGCGGACAATCTGTGAGGGGGTGTTCTGTGCCAGGCCCTGGGCACGGGATGCCCCTGTGAGTGAGGTGGACCCATCTCAGCCCTACAGATCCCCCTCAGCTGTCTGCATATAATGATTATATTACTTTGGAGGAGATGAAGCAAAATCTCTGGATTTTAAAATATCACAATAAGGTGAAACTTTAATTGAGTAGAGAAAAATTGGATCTTTAATTAAAATTGTTGGAATAAATGTCAGGCTCCTGGGGCAAATGGATCCTTGTCTATACTTCTCATACCAACATGAATACCAAAAAAATCCCTCAAAACCTAAACACTAGAATATAGCTCAATATAACATTTGTTACTTATAATGGGGAATTGTCCCTAGGTATATAAAACTTAGGGGGGAAGGCAGATAAGGTAAAGGGGGTCAAACGTAAGGTGACAAGGAAATTTAACTTTCGGTGGTGAACACGCAATGCAATCAATATACATATGACATATTGAATTGTACACTTGAAACCTATATAATTTTAATAACCAATATCACTCCAATGAATTTAATAAAAATAATAAGTAATAAAATATAAAAATGAAGAGGAAAAAATAGAAAAGCAGGGCAAAAATTATGATCTGGCAATTGACAATAAAAAATACAAGTAGGCAATAAACATGAAAAGATGCTGAACAAGATTTTAATTAAACACATGTTAATTAAAACAATAACCTTCTTTCCCCCTCCTATCAGATTGTCAGTGAAGGTAACTCATTTGGGTCCAGGCAGCCCTGAGTTTGACCCTGGCTTTGACACTTTGCGGTCGTGTAGAAAGGGGATGTCCTTGTCTGCCTTGCTACGTCAGGGCAGGGTAAGTGCCCGTCGTTAGCAGAGATTTGAGAAGCACGGTTTGCTCTTTTCTTCATGCTGCGTATTTATCTATAGCATCTGAGAGTGGTTCATGTCTTTCGAGAGGAAAATAAGGGGAACCGTCACTCTCTGCCTCAGTTTACCACCAGTGGGACTTGGCTTAGAAAATTCACATATCTCAACTTTGGTCTTATCTGGGATAGGAAATTAACTCTTCCCATACACATTTCGGGGTCTGCATTTATCATTCTGTGCCTTTGAAGAAAGCTGATAATTCGAGAGCAATTAGGATGACTCCCCCTTCATCTCTGGGCACTGCAGAAGGTGGCGTTTCTGCTCAGGTGTGGGGCTGCACCCTCCACTCCATGCCAGCTCACTGCGGGGCTCCGAGGCACTGCAGTGGGTGGTCCACACTCAACACTCTGCACACACCTCCACTCCGCTCCCCTCCTTTCCTCCTCTTTATTTATTTATTTTTTATTTATTTATTTTTAGGTGAGGCAACCCTTGGTTGACCTCACAGATTGCAAGGAACTTGTCAGTTTACAATCCCTTATTTTTTTTATTTTTTACACCTATAGCACCTGGTCTTCCTATGTGGTCTCCCATCCAAGTACTAACCAGGCCGACCCTGCTTAGCTTCCGACATCAGACGGGAGCAGGCGTGTTCAAGGTGGCACGGCCATAGCCTTCCCTTCCTTTGAGCACTGCGCACTCCATGGTGTCACCTGGAGCACTGAGATTTCCCGGGTTAATGGTAGTTTGAAGCCGCATTGCCCTGACACATGCACTGTTTGAACTCTGGGCCCTCCCCCCGAACCTGACTGTGCAGGTGGAGCAGGAAAGACCCAAGCTTCATTATGTGACACTTGTAGGGCTCTTTGCTGTTGACTCTGCCACGGGTATTTCTGGTTTTATTTTCATTCTCCCAGCATTCCTCTGGAGGAGGAGCGAGGACTGGCATGTTTTCAGACTCACTTTGTAGAAGGAGAAAGTACAGCAGGATGTGAAAACCTGAGGAATCCATGGGGGAAACCCTGCATTTCCCCCTCTGAAAGGGAAGCAAATGTTTCCTTTCTGGAACAAGAAATGCTGCCTCTGCAACCTGCTCTCCGCACTGCGGGCTGGGCGAAGGAAGTGGAGAGGGAGAGGGCGGAGAGGCGGTAACTAGCTGCTCAGCCCTTCGCTGAATGCAGGAGGTTTCCTAGGGGTGGAGATGAGGCTGGACCCCTCCCAGGATATGACTTAGGGCCAAGTGCCTCTTCAGGGTTTCTTCTTCAATCCCCCAAAAGGATGCTAATAACAGGAAAGGAAAGAGGAGAGGAGCCCAGCTCAGAAGATTTCCCTTTTGTAGCTGGCCTTATAACGGGTTTTCATTTCCTACACTAATGGAAGTTCTGAAAGGGCTCCAGGCCAGTGCATCCAGCCCAGGCCTGGAAACAGACCGCTGAGTGGTTGGTCATGGTGACCTAAAAGCCTCCTGACAGCCTGGTTTATCTTGTGGTCTGTAGGACACAGTCTAGGCTTGCTGCTACTGCTGGTCTTAGAACAAACTGTTCTGAGAGCAGGCTCTTTAGCCTCCTGAGTATGCAGGTAAGATGGGGAACCAGCAGCAGGGGTGGGATCTATTAACGGGGAGTTAGAAAGACAGGTGAGACTTAGGTGATGGAGAATCATTATAATTCGGGGCTGATGGAATCCATAGCAATGTTCTAGCCCAACTCCCTAATTTAAAATATAAGGAAACTGAGGCCAAGAGCATCTGTGTGTCTTCAAAGTCACAGGGCTATATAATGGGCAGAGCCAGGACGAGAACTGTGTCACACCTACAGAAGTGCCTACATCCAGATAAGAATTTCAAGTGGAATTGATTGCTCAGTGCATTTTGAAAAATGAGCAGATCACCAGACAAATCCCTCCTCTGCAAGGTTGAAATCTGGGGAGAACGTGACATTTGCAATCTTATTTCTCGATCTTTCCTAATGGCGGCCCCTTCTGAAGGGGCTATCAATCACAGTGGCAGGGACTCTGTTGTATGGGCAGTCCTAACTGATGCACACATTTGTGTAAATTCATTCCTTTGAGCTAGTCTTATAATGTTGGTGGCATCAGGTTAATCAGGATGTCAATAAAATTGCCTAAGAATCCAAGGAGAGAAAAACAAGTCTAGAGAAGAGAGAGTATGTGGCTGGGCCCCGGGTTCAGAAAAAAAAAAAAAGGAACTTAAGAGAAGTCCAGAGAGAGAAGAAACTAACCAACACTAAGGATGGTTTAGAGAGGAAAGAAATATCTGTAAAGGAAGGGACCTGACATCCGCATGGTAGCCCAAGGGGTGAGGATAGCACAAATGAGAATTTCAGGACAAAGAAAGTCAGAAACATTGGTACATTGGAGCAGTTGTGAAGTATGAATCATTTTCTCGGGAACTGAAAGGGAAGCCAAGAGCCAGCTGGATGGGAAACAAGAAATCAGAGCCAATCCTTTCTTCTTCGGGAGTCTCTTTCCTCATCTTAGGTGGACAAAGTGACCTTTCCTGTCTTCTCTAGTTTGAATGTTCTATATGGCGGAGGCTGAGTTTTACAAGCAAAGGATGAGTCAGGCTGTGAGGGGAAATCAGAAATTCAGAGGAGAGCTCAAAGGCCAGAGGGCATTATGAAGCCGTCTCACCTGGAGGAAGATTGCATATTTGAAGACAAGACCCTGACTTTTTTTTCTTAATCAAAAGCCATTTATATTTGTACTTATATACTTGAGTCATTTTTTTCCCTCTGAGTAAAAATATTTTAGAGAGGGGAATTCATAAACCACACACATAGCAGCCTTTCTCAAATATTTCTACTCCCGGGAATCCTGAGAGTGTGGTTCTACCTATGGTGCCCGGCTGAAGTCCAGTGGATATTCCAGGAGGCTGCGCCCATGTTTTGGTGGCTTTGTGTATCTCATGCTCATGTGTCTTCGTCTCCACCATAGAGAGTTATCTCTTCTGTTTAGGTTCTGAGTACCGTGAGAACTTTCTTTCCTAGAACCCAATTTAACTACTAGAAAGTAGAGCGATTTAGTTTCCATTTTAAAAGTTACCGTAACCACTGTTTGGTCCTTAGAAAAGCAGTTGGTAATGATAGAAAGGGCGATCCAGACAGGAACGTTGTTTAAGGTTAGAAACTCAAGGCAAGAACTTGCTTGAGAACGAAATATTCCGAATTCCCAAAGGATCGTCCTTGAGCCGTGAATGATTTATGGCTCCTTCAAATCCCGAGTAATGCCAAACTCAAGCCCTTGACCGAAAGGTTTGTTGCGACACTTAAACTCTAAATTACCTACAAACAGCTGCTTCCCTTTCCTTTTTGACAACACCCACTGCTCCTTAAAAAGTCGGGAGCACTTTTCGTTTACATCGTGGGCTTACATTTTCAGAGACCACAAGAAAGATAAGAACCTCTTGCTTTACACCAAAGAAATTTTCTATCCGTTAAAAGCCCTTTTCTTTCTTAATATATAAAATATCTTCAAAAGTTATTTTAAAAAGACATACAACTGGCGGAAATAATGGGCAAAAGACGAGAGAGGAAGCTGTAGTGAAAAAAAAATAGTCTATGAAAAGATGAAGAATGGTATTAATAAAGAAATGCAAATTGAAACAATAAGATGTTTTCACCTATTAGACTGTCAAAGACTAACAGCATTGATACCAAACAGTATTGGCTCAGGTGTTCTGGTAAAGGTACTTTTAAAACACGGTTGCTAAGAATTTGGCAATCGTTCTATAATTCTTCCAATGTTCATACCCTTTGAGCATTTCCTTTTTTTTAAATGAGACATAATTGACATATAATGTTGTGTAAGTTTAAGGAGTACAACGTGTTGATCTGATAGTCTAGAACGTTCATACCTATAAATTTATCCTCAAAAACATTTGTCGTAAGAGCATAAAAAATATGTTTGAGAATATTTCTTGTGGCATTGTTTTAGTAGAAAATGGAGAACTCCATTTACTGATAATTTGGTTAAATAATTAATCTAGGAAAACTTCAGATTTGGTTTGAGTAAAAAATATAGGACATTCACACAATGGCATACTTTGCAGCCTCTATAAAGAATGGGGTAGATCTATATATATCAATTGGCACGTAAAGATGTTCAAGAGTTACTGTTCGTTGAAAAAGCAAATTTCAAAATAGTATGTTATCAAGCAATAAAGTGTAATAATTATGTTAGTATATGAGAAATTTTCACTTAAAAATGCCAAGGTTTATTGAATATTCATTATGCATCAGGCTCTTGACTAAGCACTTTACATGTATTCAATCATTTGCTCCTCCCAGTGGTTCTTGAGACATGTGCTCTTATTATTTTCATTTTAATGCTAAGGAAGTAGAGTACCAGAATGGTTGGGCAACTTGCCCAAGGTCACACAGCTAGAAATGGATAGAACTGGGACGTAAGCCCAGGCAGTTTGACTCTCACACCTAACCACTGTGCCCTACAGCTTCTCAGGACTTATTGATACTATATTTTATATCTTTGTAATGTTTCAATTTTTATGATGGGAATATGTTACTCTAGATATTAAAAAAGTAATAATGTACATGAAAACAACAATGACTAAAACCCCATCTCATCCCAAGGATACTTAAAAATTATTTTTTAATGGAGAATAGGTTTTTGAAATTTGAGATACTTAGAGAATTTCTAAGTATTTTATGAAAAACAGAAATAGAAATGCTAGTATAATCAAGAGGAAAAAAGTAGCAGTTAAAATAAACTTTTTATATTAAAATAGAAAGATGTATTGACAGCTTTTATATAACGAAATCTAAGCAAAATGAGAAATTCACAGCATCATTAGGCTCTAAAGACCTATAAACTAATTTTAAGGTAATGCATATACTTATTAAAGTAGCAAAAGATAATACAAAAAATGAAAGCCAGCATCGACGAGGTTGGAGGTGAATGGAAAAGCATCGATGGAAGCCTGTCGATTGCTCAGAATTCCTGGACATGTGTGACAAAACTGTAAGCATAAACCATTTTTAAAAAAATCACTATCATTTCTCCCAGTTAGCCCAGTGTCTCTTACACACAATAAGACTGCAAATATTTGATGTTGGGTGAATGGATGAAACTATTCTTATCCTCTTACTTGTTAATTTCTCTTTGAGGCCTATGCACCAAGAAATTAATCCAAAAGAATAGTATTCTGCACAAATTCATTGTGTTGATCTTTAGAATAGAGAAAAAATGGAACATTGCAAGTGCCAACAATAGAACACCTAGGTGAGGGATGCTGTACCCACATCATGAACTCTGTTTAAATAAGAAAAAATATATATATAAAATGAGATTTACTCTCTGTGTCTGGGGAAAACGGCAGAATGTGGGGATCTAATTCAGGGCTGTGTGCTCTCTGGTTGACATTTGTCAATTATTTTACTTAGGTGGAGGGCAGAGAATGCAGCAGCAACAACATGGGCTGTAGGAAAACCTTCTTGTCTATAAGGCGCAGGGGAGAGAAGAAGCCAGGCATTGCTTTTTAAATGAAAGGCAATCAAAGAGATGAAAACTGAAATTTCCTTACATTCTTGGTCAAGAGATGTTGTGAGCTTTTGACTCTTCTTCTGGCTGGACTGGACACTGCAAAGAGAGATAGAGGACTGGTTTTAGAGAACACCTGGGGGGCTGATGTAGCCACAGTCACAAAACTGAGAGTGTTCAGACCTGGAGTGGGGCAGGGGCACAGAGAAGGAATGGGAAGAGGAAGCGGGGTACAACTGCAGTTTTAGATGTTATTTGGTTAAGTGCACCAAAGTTCAGAGCAGCATTATTTACAATGGCCAAAAGGCGGAAACGGATGTTCCCATCAACGAATGAACGGATAAACAAAATATGGTTTATACAGTCAATAGAATATTGTTGAGCCACAAGAAGGAATGGAATTCTGACACGTGCTGCCACATGGATGCACCTCGAAGACATTAAGCTAAGTGAAATAAGCCAGACGCAAAAGGACAAATACTGCATGAGCTCATTTATATGAGATACCTAGAGCAGTCAAACTGGTAGAGACAGAAAGTAGAGTGGAGGTTACTCAGGGCTGGGAGGAGGAAGGGAGAGAGGGATTATGTGATGTCACGGAGTTTCTGTTTGAAATGATGGAAAAGTTCTGAAAACGGAGGGTGGTGATGGTTGCGCAACAGTGTGAATGCCCTTAACGCCACGGTGCTATACATTTAAAAAAATGGTGAAATGGTACCTTTTATATTATGTATATTTTACCACAAACATAAAAAGGCTTAAAAAATCAACTAAGCATTTAAAAAATATTACTTGGTTGGAAAAGACGTACATTGTTGCCAGAAGGATTTACTCACAACTAAAATCCCACCATGTCACTTCCCTGCCTAGTGCTCACATGACATCTTGTCACCTATCAGATTAGTGACCAGATGAGCACTGTGTTGTTATTTTCTGCTGGGTGCCTGCAGCCACGTCACCAGTCATCCAGGGCGCTGGTCAACAGCCAGGGCTTCCCACTCCTTTCACTTGGGTGTGAATCTGAACTTGACCCTTTGCCAGTTATGTGACTTGGGCAAATTCCTGATTCCCTCTAAGCCTCACTTTCCTCATCTGTTTCAGCACCTACCTCAGAGGGCTGTGGCAAGGATTAAATGAACTACTCTTTATAAAGCTCTTGGCCCAGCACACGGTAAAGAGTAAGTTCTGGGAAGTAGTGGTGGTTATCAGGATTTTCCTCTTTCTCTGCAAGGTGAGGGCTGGTGGAAGCAATAAGTGATCACGTTTAGGGCCTGCAGCATTGGAATGTCTCCTTCTGGGGTGTTCTCTGTCTCCTCTTGCTGTTCCCTGACTGCCCCTCCTCACTGTTGTTTATCCCCCAGTGAGTTATTTTGAATGCCGTGGTACTCTTCACCCCAACTCTGGTGCGCCTCAGGAAATAGCTTCTAGTATTTAACTTCTTGGTAAAACCACAGCTTTTATCTTTTGTATTTACTGTGAATTATGTCTACGAAATCTTTCCCTTAAAGGTCTCTTTCTCTAGAAAGTAAAAATGCACACTTGTCCTCAGTTACAGACTTGATCTATGCCCTGTGCCTTTAAAATACTTAAGAAACACCACCGCATTTGCTGTGGTCATATTTTTGATGGCTAAGCTAAAAAAAAACAAACAAAAAAACCCCATATATATAACTAATAGGTTGAACCCAATATGTGTGTGTATATATGTGTGTATTAGAAAGAGGGATGCAATACAATAATAACAAATGTAGTAATAGCTCTCATTGAGCTTTTCTAGGCAGATGGTTTATTTGCCTTATCTCATTCACTCCTCACAGCAACTCTGTGAGGCAGGCACTCTCCATGAACTCCACTTTATAGATGAGGATGCTGAGGGCTGGGGTCACAGAGTTGAAGGTAGAACAAGGCCTACACTCTTGACCGCTAGACAACACTGCCCAGGTGGCTGAACTTGTGCTCGGAAAACATTCTGGTCATTGCACATTGAATAAACATGGCTAAACAGTAGCATCTGGGAAAGGTCATATCAGGAAGGACTGTAACCATTGTTAGACACAGTCAAACCAACCTGTATCTCTGCAGTTGGGGAATGTGGGCTGCAATGAAGAGTTACCAATCTCTCTCATAAGCAGTGAGTAAGAAGAGCTCGAACTGCCTGCTCTCACTGTGAGCCCCTTGCTCGATGGCTTTGGAGAAGACAGGACGGGGCACAGCGAGAACGAAGAGGTGACCTTCTTCCATTTCCGGTCTCATATAAACTGCAAATATTCCTTTTCTACAGAACAACTTCCTGAGCAGTGACATGTCCACGAGTATCAATGAACACTTGGTTTAATACCAAGGAGGTGGCCATGAAAGAAAATGGTAAGAAAGGAACAGAGGATCACGTATTTATCTTTGACTGAAATACTCATTGCTTTAAATATGGAATGAAAATAGTCATCGCTTTGTAAGCGACGTACTTAACGGTGCTTACTACGTGCCAGGTACTGTCTTAGATGCTTTATATATTTTACCTATATCTCATGTTTTCCCCCATAGTAACCCTGGGAGGTGAGTTCTAGTTCTCCCTTTTATGAAAGTAGGAACTCGGGTCCAGAGAGGTTAGTAGCCTGCCCAAGGTCACGGAGTGCAAAAGTGGCGGCAGTCTCTCGACCACTATGCTAAGCGCATGGAGTCAAAGGCCCTGTTTTGATTGATTTTATTCCGGTGAATGTGACAGCAATTTATTAAAAATAATAAATTTTTCATTAAAAAGAGCCATTCGGCTTTGACTTTTTTCTCCTTTTAATTTTTTTAAAGGGTAACGATGACAGAAAACAGACATCTTAACATTTTCATATTTGCTTCCATTTTGTTTCTTTCTCATATAAATAAATACAAAATTAGAAGGCAAGTTTAGGTCCCCTTTCTACCCTCTCCTAATTCAACTTCCCTCCCTCCCCAGGCTACTAATTTTATCTGTGTCTTTCCAGCCTATATTTTGATACTTTTCTCTAGATATATATCTATAAACAATATATAGTATTGTTTTATATTTCCAAATTAAATAATTGTTATCATACATATATAATTTTTCATCCTACTCTTTTTTTTCCACTGAACATTATGCTTTGAGATCTATGTCTATACAGGTAGATCTAGTTCATTCCTGTCAACTGCTGTGGAGTATTCTATGGTATGATGACATATTTTACTCCCTCCCCTCTTCAAGGACATTTAGGTTCTCTTCAATTTTGCCCTCTAGAATACAATGCCACCATGAGCATCTACATGTAAGACTATTTATCCAGAAGGGGGACTGCCAGGTCAGAGGGACTGCCAGGTCAGAGGGTCTGCCTTGACTTTCCAAGTATGTTTCAGAGTTTCCGGAGAGAGTTCCAATGCCTGCACGTGGGCAGACTCTTAATTCTTTTTTCTCTCTCTATCTGGCAATAGATGTCTAAAGCTTAATTTATGTTCCGCTGGCTGTCTCTTTGTGGTCAGGCTGAGTCTCTCCCTGCCCCGCTGAGCACTGGCCCTGTCAGTGGCTGACACTGGAAGAAGAAAGGAATTGTTTGAACAGGGGGTCAAACACCAGCCTCCTTCATTCAAGTCTGACAATGAGAGCAGGGCTAAGCTGGAGTCCCTGGGCTCTCTCACAGGACAGGGGCTACAGGGAGAGAGCAGAGGTGGCAGGGGAGAGGGCGAGCTTTGGGGAAGGGGCAAGGGAACTGTCCGGTCACCAGACACCTACAGTCATCTGAGCTCTCACCCGAAGCCCTTCCCACGACTTGACACCATTTGCCTTGGAGCACAAGGACTTTTTGGTGGCACTAGTTCCAGGTTAAGTTTGGGAGGGTGGCCCAGGGCTCTGAGTGGAGGCCATCTGGGTCAGGGCATTATTTGAACACTTCACTGGATTTCGGGCCACCACAGGAAGTATTTCTCCTCACGTTTCACAGCACAGTTAGAAAGCAGACTTTTGAGGCAGCTGGTTCTCATTTCAAAGCCCACTTGCTCACTGGAGAAGATGAAAGACTCTATCTAGCTGTCCTGGGAATTTCGTTTTCATCTCTGTTTCCTCCAACAATGGCTCGCTGTCACTTTCATTCGGCATATTGTGTAGCCGTACTGAATTAAGCGAAATGGAATATTTAACTGCCTTCACTTCCCCCTTGATGGATTGTTTCAACGACTGATGTTTATCCGCGTGGCTCCTTTTCAGGAACAACAACAACGACAACAACAACAACAACAACAAATACCACCAAACACAGAGAAGCTGTCAGAGCTCAGAGAGCTGAGGGAAAACCGTAGTAAAACAGCACGTGATTGTCCTCATCCTCCTTAAGGAAACGGTCAAGGGCGATTTTACTCACCCTTGGAAGGAATCACAGTCGTGAAAACTTCTATATTTTCGTCACTGCAGCTGTAAATCTGATGCATCTTTTCAGCCTTCTCTCCCCTAACGTGTCTGGAAACCGGAGGCCTCTCTCTGAACCCCTCGTCGTGAGGTTTCCTAAGCCAGAATGGCTCGGAGAATCGTTGTGCAGGTCCACAAAAGGCAGGCTGGTGCTGTGATCTCATCTCATTCCAGAGTCTTCACTGCCACATTTTCTAATCCCATCTGTCTTTTTTTTTTTTTTTTTTAAATGAATCCTATTATTGAGAACCTTTGATTGAGCCTGGAGGCTTCAGTCCCCTCCCAGCCAGGATGTTTGTCACATTTTTATTTTGCCGTGCCTGCCGCAGTGAATTTGGAAGTCTTCTGCGAAGTGATGAGGTGAAGTCGCCCACTCACTTAGTGCCAAGCTTGGCTGGAGAGTTTCGCTGAAAAAGAAACGTGATTTTTTGGTACCAGCGATTCCCCTTTCCGTTTCAGAAATGATGAAGCTTTTCTTTTCTTTTTTTTTTTCTCCAGAAGAACTGAATCTTCAGTAACTTTTCATGTATTAATCTGGCTTCCTTCAAAATTTCTATTTTAAACAAAAAGACTGTTTCTCCACAGTGTTTTCACCTCATGCCAGTTCATGACAAGGCTGACATTTCTAGAAAGCCAAGTGTTAGCATCTCCTTGTACAACCCCTCAGGTGCTTGCAGGGTGTGGTAACACGCAGTTACAGGAAGGTTATGTTTTATTATCCTAAATATCCTGATCCTAGAGAGCCTATATTTTATCCTATGTGTTCCATATATTATACACAGAAGTAAGGTATGGTTGAAACACATGTCTATTACATCAAACCCACTGCATATCATTAGACCACTACAGATTTACTTTTTCATATTGATGATGATGATGATGATGTAATAATATTAATAATGATGTTTGGCATTTGTTAAATGCTTGCCAAGAGCTAGGAAGCCTGATACATATTCTCGTTTAATGTCTACAACTGCCCAATGAGACTATTATTTTTGCTGTCTTATAGGTGAGAAAACTAAGACATAAAGAGATCGAGTTACTTGCCGAAGATGAAAATAACTAGTTCACGGCAGACATTGTATTTAATCCCTAACTTGACTCCAAAGCCAATGTACTTAACCACTAAATTCTACTTTATTCTTTACCTGCACGGCCATTCCCCCTACTTTGAACCTGGGAGAACCCGACCCATAATCTCTTCGACTTGGACTTGGCCTCCACCGACATTTCTATAGTAGACAAATGTGGGGCATTTGCTCATCAGGTAGTTGTCACTATTACACCCATGTCTCTGAGAATTGCACCCAGCCACCGAGGATGACTCTAAGAAGCCACGTTTGTTCTACTTTGTAGCCACATTTAATCGAACCAAGATGGACACCCAATAAAAATTGCTGCCTCCCGGAAACAGAAATTGGGTCTTGGACTGGGGCCAGGGAAAGGTGTTAACTCTGGGGTAGCTCTCTGGGCCAGTGGGGTGAAGTTGAGGGGAAATCAGTGGAAATAAGTGGAACCATTGGTCTGGAAAGGGCCTGAGGCCCGAATGTAAATCAAGGGCGAAGAGTCCTAGCTGGAGGAGGGGGCAGGTGCTCTCACCTCGGCACACACTTGGCAGGTCTGTGGTTGTGTGCACACTCCGGTGAGGGCCAGTGGGAGAAAGGGCTGCTTGGGTGTGAGGGTCGTGTTGGGACAGTGAGGGGTGTGTGTGTGTGGCCCGGATTGAGAAAGACAGCGAGTAAAGAGGCAGAGACAAGGGAGGAAAGAGTATTGCCCGGCTGCGGTTTCCATGTCTTCTCTGTCTCTCTCAGGCCCGGAGTCACTCCTGTCTTGTGGTCAATGTGATATCTCAGTCTGCATCTGATAAATTTCCTTTTTGCTTAAGTTTAAGTAGATTTTTGCCATTTTCAGTTAAAAAGTATACTGTCTAAAAGATGTGTCTATACATATGATACCTCTACATTGATTACATTTTAGATAACGTAGTATTTAAAGTAATAACTAGTGCGATAGAAAGCAAGACCCAAAATTCTGTTAACAGACTGAAATTATGTTAACAGACCATAGGCAATAAAACTCACAAGGTGAGATTTAACAGGACTAAATAAAAACATCTACCTTTACATTAAAAAAAATTAATTAAGTACAGAATTGGGTGACCTGGTTTAACAGCAATTTATTAAAAAGAAATCTGGGGTTTGGTTAACCACATGCTTCATAAGAAGCAATATTAAAGGCCAGAGGTGCAAGATACAAATGTACCTTGTTTCAAAGACCTGGTAATAAATTGAAATTAAGACCCCTTTGGGGCATCCAGGAGCCAATCAGGATTACCTGGATTTAATCTCAAAGTGTCCAGGCTGGATTAGGCTTTTTCTAAAAAAGACCAAATTTAATCAATCAGAGCATATTATATTATGTCTAACAAATAAGCCTGAAGCACATAACTAAATGGGCTAATGGAAGGAAGCACCCCCAGAGAAAAACAATTCTTAAGAAATCATTTTTATCTGTTTGAAATATATTTTAAAATAATAAAATAATATGTGCTTTTTATAACAAATTCAAAAATTGTAGATGGGCATACAGAAAAGGTGAAAAGCACTTCCCCAATTCTAGTCTCACTTCCTAAAAGCAATCATTGTTTACAGATTAGCGAGTATTTTTCCAGATTTTTTTCATATATGTAATTTTTTAAAAATAGAAATGGAGTCATACTACACTTACACACCCATACACCCATGCATGCATACACTCATTCAAGTGTGAACATATATAGTTCCCGTTCTTCAAATAAATGAGTAGAGTCCACTGCACTGTAAGAATTTATCCACTTCTTTCTTGATAGACCTATATAGCTTATTTCCATTTTTTAAAAGTAGAAATGATGATGCAAAGTACATCCTTATATATGTATCTTTATAGGTCTTTTAATATTTTTTGTAGCTACATTTCAAGCTGTGGGAGTGCAGGTCACAGTATATACCTGTTTAAAATTTTGAGGGATTTTTCCACTTTGCCTTCCAAAAATTCAGCATCAGTTGACATTTTCATGACAGGACATGAGGGGCTTATTCCCCATACCCGTGATAATTCTTGATATTATTAATCTTTAACTATTTTGCCAACGTGATCCTGCTTGGCTTTTGTGCTGAGTCCAGAGTCTCCATCATATGAGATAGTTAGAGTCCTCCTAGCCCAGGTACCTTACACTCTGCGGAAGGTGAGTGGCTGAGTCCTCATTTTGGAATAAAAACTCTATAACCTGTATGCAACAGTAAGCATACACCACACCTAGGAGTACTGGTAGCAACCACTGTCCAGGACCAGGCTAAGCCTCAGTGAGGGAGAGTCTGTCCGGGTCAGGGGTCTCCAAGGTTCCGGAAGTCACTGCAGAGAGTTCTATATTGTTGGCACGTGGAGGCCCCCTTATGTCCATTTAAAAATTTTGCTTCTACACTTACGTCAAAGGCAGTCAGCTAACGTCAATGGAAGCCTTTATTTCTATATTGGGTGTTCTGCAAAATGCTTGGTTACCTGTTTGGCTAATGGGAAGAGCTGAGTGGTGCTACCTCTGTGTTTCTCTCTCCAATCTGAGCGCTCTCTGGAGACCCACCCTCACAGAGGTGCTAGAAGAAGCCCTCTCCAAGGTACTTCTATTTAGGCTGAAACCTGAGCAATGCTTCTTAGACTTTAAAATACTTGGGAATCTCTAGGGGTCTTGTTAATGTGCAGATTCTGATTCCACAGGTCTGGGTTTGGGGCCTGAGGACCGAGTTTCTACGGAGCCCCTGTGAAGCCCTCCTTGCTGTCCCCAGAGAGAGACCAGAGAGTTCACGTAAAGGGAGCAGACATTACTGACCCAGATGCATTCCAATTATGAGACGCTCAGGTCCCTCACCAGACTATTTAAATATGATTCTCTAGGGCTCAGTCATAGGTACTTAAAAAATATCTCCAGTGATTATGTTATGCAACTGGGGCTTGGATGGAGTGAGGTGGTTCTCAAATTGTCCCCAGAATGCAGTATTAGCAGCACCTGTTAGACATGCCAATTCTACTTAATCAGAAACTCTGGGGTAGACCAGCAACCTGTGTTTGGCAAAGCTCTCCAGGGCTCCTGATCGTCACTAAGGTTTGAGGACCACTGATGAACAGAGAGAGTTCTTGACAAAGTCATCCTGCAGGAGTTGAATCTGTGGTTCCTAACCCTGGCTGTACATCAGACCTGCTAAGCAGCTCGATAAACATCCACGTACCTGGAGCCCACCCCTGTTCTTTCTGATTCCAAAGATCTGAAGTGGTTTCCAGGAGTGGAACAGGGCTTTGAAACCCCCCAGGGATGTGGATTTAGTGGCTGAGCAGAGGGGCCGCAGCCTGTCAATGTGAATGGCGGCCTGTGGCCTCCTGCCTAGCACTGTGCAGTGTTCATCCCTTCATTCCACATTTATCGAACCCATAATGTGCCAGACCCATAATGTGCCAGACGATTTACTGTCGAATACTGATTACGTCCCAGGCACTTTATTCATCAGCCCGACCACAACCCAGCATGGTGGGCCTACTACCGTTTTACAGAAGAGAGCCCCTAATTTGGGTCGGTCGTGACTCCCAAACCTGGGCTCCCCACCATGCCACAGTGCCAGTCTTGGTAGACTTGGGGGCCGCCAGGCCGTGGGCCTCTGAGAAGCCTCTGTGTTTAATCTTCAGTGGCTTATTTTGTGAACTTAGAGCTACGCTTGTGATTTCAGCAGGTGTCACATTCGCCTTTCAGTTCCTCTGAGACAGAGAGATGGTTTCAATCTTTAACTTATGCAAAGTAATGTTCTTTGTGGGCGAAAGTGGAGTGTGGTGGTTACCCAGTTAAATTTTAATTTAAGAAAAATAACAGAATTTTTCTGATATAACTATGTCCCAAATATCGCATGAGTATTCTTATACTAAAAATTATTTGTTGTTTACTGAAATTCAGATTTAATTGGTGTCCTGTATTTTATGCTAAATCAGGCAAGCCCTTTGGAGGGGTTTTTCTGGTCTTGGTGGTAACTATGCTCTCTTTCCCATGACCAGTGATGCTCCTGTGTTAGAGGCTTGTGGCTAGTGCTTGAGTCAGGGCAGAAGACAATTTCAGCCGGTCTCATTTGGTTCTTCAATAATCAAGGTAATCAGACACAGTTTTAATAATACTTTTAAAAAATAGCACTTACTATATGCCAAACATTAGGCTATGAGCCTTTTGCTCACTATTTTATTTAATTCTCACAAGCCTATAAGTAGGCCCAGTTCTAGTATCTCCATTTGACAGATGAGAAAACTGAGGCCCATACAGCTTAGAGATTCGTGTAAGGCAGATTCTCAACTGTCTGGGGCCTGATAATTCTTGGTTGTGGGGACTATCTTGAGCATTGTAGGATGTTTAGCAACATCCCTGGCCTTTACCCAGGAGCTGCAAGGGGCATTCCTTCAGTTGTAAAAACCAAACTTGTCTCCAGACATAAGAAATGTCCTTGGGGGCAAATACACCTGTTTGGGAACCAGTGGTCTAAGGTTTTATAGCTATCAAGATATTGAGCCAGAGTCAGAACCTCTGCAGCCTGCCTCAAGGCCTGTGCTCTTAGACTCTGCAATAATTTCATCCAGGGAAAGTTATGGAATAAAGAGGAATCTATCATGTCATATTTATTTGGAAGAAAACCATTTGAAAATGACGTGCAGGGCTTTTGCATGACCTGTTATTACAGCTTGATTTCCTCTTTAGGGTGCTGGAAGAGAGCTCCCTGGGGTTGAGTGGGCAAAGCCAGGAATCTCATAGGCATTTAATACAGTTGAATTACGGCATAAATGGGAAGGACCCAGGCACACTACGAGGTGGGTTCTTCCTGCCCTGTAAAGAGGACGGGCTTTAACACAGGCAATTCTCAGGCTGTCATGCTGTGGCCTAACCGAGAAACCCACAACATCCCTCATCTCTCCCAGCTCTGACAGCTACACCTTGACACTGCCAGGCCTCTCTACTCCATAGATACCCATTCATTCGTTTTTGTTTTATGCTTTTTAAAAATCGAGGTAAAATTCACGTAACATAAAATTAACCATTTCAAAGTGTACATTTCAGTGGGATTTAGTACATTCACGATGTGCTACCATCGCCGCTATCACCACTACCTAGGCGTAAAACATTTTCATCACCTCAAAAGGACACCCTGTCTGTACCCATTAAATTGTCATTCCCCTTCTCCCTCCCCCAGCTTCTAGCAGCCACTCATTTGCATTCTGTCTCTACAGATTTATCTATTCTGAATATTTCATATAATGGAATCATACGATATGTGACATTTTGTGCCTGGCTTCTTTTGTTTAGCATAATATTTTTGAGATGCATCCATGTTTCATTCATTCATTTGTTTTTTCAACAGATATTAACTGAACACCTACTATGCATCAAGCACTGGGGACGATGAGCTTACATTCCACTGGGGGAGACAGGTGATGACCAGATGCTATGCTCTGAATGTTTCTGCCTGCAAAAATTCGTAAGTTAAAATCTTACTGCCTAGTGCGATGGTAAAAGGAGGTGGGCCTTTGGGAGGTGCTTAGATCATGAGGGACCCCCATGAGTGGGATTATAAAAAAGACGCCATGGAGCTCCTTAGCCCTTTAAACCACGTGAGGACACAGCCAGAAGGCCCTGGCTCTAAACCAGGAAGAGGGCTTTCACCGGATGTGACCATGTTGGTGCCCTGATCTTTCCCAGCTTCTGGAACTGTGAGAAATCAATTTCTATTGCTTGTAAGCTACCCAGTTTGTGGTAGTTTGTTATAGCAGCCCAGATGGACTAAGACGCCTGGATAAATGAGCAAAATATAAAATATATTGACTAGTGATAGGATTTTTAAAAAGGAGAAAAAATATAGTGAGGAAGAAGGATATGAGGAGTCAGGTGGCCAGGGAGGACCTCATCAAAAAGGTGATCTTGAATAAAGCCTGAGGAGCATGAGGAAGTTAGCCTGCAAGTAACTAGGGGAAGAAAACCTCAGGCAATGGAACAGCAAGTGAAAATATCCTGAAGCAGATATTTTGTCTACTTGTTTGCAGAATATTCTGGAGTCACTAGAATAGAGTGAATAAGAGGCGGAGAGTAGGTGGTGAGATCTAAGAGGTAGGGTAACCATACAAATTTTAATCCAAACTAAGGTACTTTTGAGAGTGAAAGCAATCACTATTAAAATTATGCTAGTACATCAGGTACAAAGTGGGATCGTCTTAGGCATGCTGGATCATAGCAAGAACTTAGCTGTTAGTCTGGGTGGAAAGGGCATCGAGCAGAACTGCTGTGACCCAACGTGAGACCTTCGTTCTGGTTACTCTGTTGAGAGGGACTGAAGGGCGGCAAGGGCGGAAGCGAGGAGAAGGCTTGGGAGGCCGTTGCCGCACCACAGGTGAGAGATGGTGGGGAACTAGATCAGGGTGGCCATGGAAGGGGTGGTGAGAACTGGTCAGATTCTGAATATAATTTAACGTAAAAAGCAGTATGATTTCTGACCAAAGGCTGGGTGTGCAAGAAAGCGAGGAGTTAAAGATGGCACCAGGAGAAGATTAAAAGAGAAAGAGATTTGGAGGAAAGTTCCATTGCTGTTGCAGGTCAGATTCCCAGGAAGCCACTTCTAAGATGAAATTTGTACATAGGAAGTTTGCAGGCCAGTGCTGGCAGGACCAACACCTCAGGGAGAAGGGGAGGAAGCAGGATCGGGACGAGGTCTGGACTACCTCTGGACTTCCATGTCATCCCAGCAAGGAACTCAGCCAGTCTCATGAAGGAACTGTGAAGCTGGGCGCCTTCAGAGTTACCCAGACTGGGGCAGGTGGTTGGTTGGGCCTCGTAATTCATCTCCTACTTGACTGGCACTGGATGGCGGCTACCTTGGGAAGTGGGGTGAACTTGGGCAAGGCGGTTGTCCTCAGTGGAGTGATTTCGGTTCCTGAAAAACCACAGTAGGTGTTGCTTGGTCGTCTCCCTCTGAAATGTGTTGCTTTCCTGTTTGATGGTGATGGCTTGTTTGCCTTGTTAAATGCTTGAACTGCTGCATGGGCATAACTTTTTTTTAAAGAAAAGACCGAATTAGGCAAAAATGCTTGTGCTATGCAATGGAAGATCCCATTTCCCAGTTCATTCAATTAAAAAAAACTTTTCATTATGAATAATTTTAAACATACGCAAAATCGAAGAATATAGTATAATGAACTCCCAGGTTCCTGTCCTTCATGGCTGATCTCTTTTCATCTATACCTCTATCCACTTACCCATCCATTTCATTTTGAAACCAATTCCAGACAGCCTATATTTCTTATATTCGTATCTTTTCATATATCTCATATATTCTGCAAATATTTGAGCATGCATCTGAAAAATTTTTTTAACTTGGAAGATGATTTTTGGCTTCCCTTGCTACCTCTGGTTTCTTGGTGAGATCAGAATTGCGAAACAGGTCGCTCCGTTTAACGTTATGGTAAATCCTTAGGTGGTTAAACGGATGGCGAGTTAACGACATGAGCAACCAGAGTTGCTGTTAGCCCTTGATTTATGAAGCCACATGTTCGGCTTGTATGACGGATGTCATCACCATCAGGCGTGACGGGTTCATTCATCTGTCTCTGCCCAGTGCTCTGCAGTCACGAACGCACTCGACAGATGGGGAAGTTCATGGCCATGGATGGAACTGTTTATCCTCTCATTGTTCCTGTGTCAGCAATCAAACGAAATCCATTACCCACCAATAAAAAGATCAGCCTGCTGCCAGTTCAGCCATGGAAAAAGTAGAAGCTATGCTGAGGGGATCTGGAGTTTTAGAGGGGATAAAAAAGTAATAGAAAGCCACATTAAAATTAAGACCCAGGAAAGATTTCGAGTCTCTCATTCTAAAGCTGAAGGTTTTAAAGGATTTAAAAGAGAAGGCCTAGTAATTAAATCTTTTCTTTAACATAAAATATACTCTCAAGACCCCTGATTATAAATATTGCATAGCATTCATTGTGTGCTGACGGCTTTATTATTTCATTTAAAAATTCAAAAGCTTTTGAATTGGGCTCTAAAGAAGGAAATGTCAGCTTCATAATGAAAAAGCCGCTAAGATGTTGATGGCATTACTACTGGTAGGAAGATTTTCTTTTGTGTGGATAAACAGTTGTCTGTTCTTTGTAAAGTTGTTCCTCACTGGCTCAGCGAGGGGGTTCTCTGTGCATTGATCTGTAAGAGGCTCTTAAGTTCTGTGGATCCCCCAGGCTGCCCTCCCAAAATTCTCAATGAGCCAGGACTTTAAAAAGTGGATCCTAGTACACTTTTTGCTTTTTGCCAGGTTGTTTTCACATCAGGATATAACAGGCAAGAGATGTCAGTCCTGCCCCTTATCGGTTATAGCTGAGGATCTGGGGAATACAGGCTTTACATTTATGCTTGTAAAGTTTGACACTTTGGCCAATGAAAAATCAGGTTGTCTGAGCAGGAAAAAAATCAGCCTAGTTGTTTCATTCTCTCTTTTCCATTATATATCTGCCAATAATATTTATAACTTACTGCTGTTAGATGCAAGCTATTATGCTAGGTGATAAGGATCTGGAAATGATTAAGACAAAGTCTTTTACTCTCAGTTAACAGCTTAGAGAGAGGGATAAGAAAATAAATGATTGCCCACAGAATAAGATGTTTTTATAACACAGAGTAATAATTAGAGGCATACAAAAATGTTATGAAAATTCAGAGGGTTCCTTGACTTTTCTAGGGAGCAGTGGAGACTCAAATGGAAATGGAAAAGATTGCTTTATCCTTCAATTACAAAAATAATCTAACTCCAGTAAATTTTCTAGGTATAAACATCAGAGAGTAATAAGACCTAGCAGTAACATTTGAAAGGAATCTGTGTTCTGAACAGATCTCAACAATGGGCTTAAAATAGTCAGTAAACCATGTTGTAAAGAGATGTGCTGTCATCTAGGCTTTGTTGTTCCATTTACAGAGCACAGACAGAGCAGGTTTAGCATAATTCTTAAGGGCCTTGGGATTTTTAGAATGGTAAATGAGTACTGGCTTCAACTTAAAATCATCAGCTGCATTAGCTCCTAACAAGGAGTCGGCCTGTCCTCTGAAGGTTTGAAGCCAGGCACTGACTTTTCCTCTCTAGCTACGAAAGTCCTAGATGGCTGTTTCATCGACACTGAACATCTGTTGTTTAGTGTAGCCACCTTCATGAATTATCTTAGCTAGACCTTAACTTGCTGCAGCTTCTACATCAGCACTTGCTGCTTTACCTTGCACTTTTATGTTGTGATGTTTCTTTCCTTAAACCTCATGAACCGACCTTTGTTATCTTCCAACTTCTTTTCTGCAGCTTTCTCATCTCTCTCAGCCTTCATGGAATTAAACAGAGTTAGAGCCTTACTGTGGATTAGGCTTTGGCTTAAGGTAATGTTATGGCTCATTTGATCTTCTATCCAAACCACTAAAACTTTCTCCATATCACCAATAAGGCTGTTTCACTTTCTTATGGCTCATGTGTTCACTGAAGCAGCACTTTGAATTTCCTTCAAGAACTTTTCCTTTGCATTCACAACTTGGCTAATTTGTTTGATGCAAGAGGCCTAGGTTTTGGCCTATCTCAGCTTTTAACTTGTCCTCCTCACTAAGTGTCATCATTTTTAGCTTTTGATTTAAACTGAGAGATATGCAATTTTTTTTCACTTGCACACTTAGAGGCCTAATAACACTTACGGTTATTAATTGGCCTAACTTTAATATTGTTGTGTCTCAGGGAATAGGGGGGCCCGAGGAGAGGGAGAAGACAAGGGGTGGGGTGGGGGGGTCATAGCCAGTCAGTGGAGCAGTCAGAACATATACGACATTTATCAATTACATTCACCATTTTATATGGACATGGTTCATGCCCCCCCAAAACAGTTACAATAGTAACATCAAAGATCACTGATCATAGTTCCTCACCATAAGAAATATAATAATGAAAAAGTTTGAAATATTGTTAAGAATGACCAAAATGTGCCACAGAGACATGAAGTAAGCAAATGCTGTTGGAAAAATGGCTCCGACTTGCTAATCGCAGTTGCCACAAACCTTCAATTTGTAAAAACAAAACAAAAGTGTGTCTGTGAAGCAGAGTAAAGCAAAGCACAATAAAACGAGGCCTGCCTGTATTATTGTCTCTAGTTTATCATTGTTGCCAGCTACAGTAGATGCCCTAGTAAACAGGCCACTGTGTTGCATCTGAGCTGATATTTTAAAGTGTCAATATTTGGGTTGAAAGTGTTATTAAATGTCATGTTCTTGTAATCATTCCCCTTCAAACTACCCCTGCTGCAGAACCCGTTTTAATCCTGTCCCCAAATTCATGTTCCCTTCCTCCTTTGGGAAACTACTTTATCAAGGTACTGAGCTTTGTGCTAAGTTTATAGGGCTGAAATGAGATGTAAAGACCGAAGGAAAACTAGTCTGTCCTTACTCCGGCTGTCACTCCAGCCTTTGTTACTATTTGGAAATCTCTTCAATTGTATGCTGCTTTTTATATGTTCTTTTCTCACATGCCATGCTTGGTACAAAGTTCACCTTGGTCCCTAGTAAGTGTTGCCAAAGTCATCACAGCACCAAGTAAGCGCAGCTGCAAAGCTCTGAGAGGCTTCTGAGCAGAGGAGCAACTTAGACCCTTGGAAGGCATCTTGGTGGGGTGGTTGTCTGGTGTCACTCCCTCCCTCCCAGTGGAGCAAAGCTTTTTCACTCCTCACAGGCCCTGGTGATTCTAGACCATCCTTAGAGAAAAGATCATTTATATCTTCATGTTGCTCCCTTGGGTCTTTTTCTTGGCCAGCAAAACTGAGGACCAGGAATGTAACAACAGGGATCCATAGACTTAAGGGCCCACAGAAGTTTCTAGAAGGAAAAACAAAAAAATAAGTGACCAAGAAAAGTAGATGTAGTGATCTACAGTTCACTTAAGAGGTAATACTATAACAGTAAAGCAAGTTTCATAATTTCATTTGAAAATCCGTTTATGTCAATTGTTAAGATATGCTGACATAAAAGGAAAACCACAGCAGAGTTTTACAGGTCGGCGCAAGACCAGCCGGTTCGTCCATGTGAACTTCGTTTCGTTGTTGCTCTGCACTGATACTGATTTTAAAGAGAAGACTGAAGAAGAGGGGAAGCAGCACCTAAAACAATAGTGAGGTGCACATAATTTGACAATATGAATCAACAGCCATAAAAATGTCCACACTCTTAATGTAAACATTCAACCAGGGATTAATTAACCTAAGAAATTAATTTCGAATACGAAAAAAGCCACACATACAATACTCGTTGCTATGTTATTGGTGGGGGTGAAACTTTGGAAGTGCTCTTGATGCCCTGTAATAAGAATAAATCATTAAATTCTCATTCGATAAACTGTTATGTACCTTTTGAATTAATGGTTATGAAGATTATGTGGCAACATAGCAAATACTTAAAATGTCATGCCTGATGAGCTAAAGATTACATCAGCCAAATGAAAAAGATGGAGAGGAAATGTATCAAATGATAACAGCTGTGTTTGGGTAATGGCATGATGGGAGTTTTTTTCTTCTTTTTGCGCATGATTATTTTAATCAGTTTCCAATTTTATAAATTGGAAAACCAATTAAAAGCACTCAAACGAAAAAGCCAATATTTAAAGTTGCAAAGAATAGGACGGGGTTATTTTAAAGTTAGCCGTTCTGCTCATAGTTTCATGAGAGATTTCACATGGGACAAAATTGCAAACGTTATTGCGATTTGTGAGGCATATGCGTTTATTCTGAGTTGTTGGGGCGGTTGGAAAGACAGTGGAATAATAGCATGAGAAAGTAGACCCTCCCACCCCCAGCTGCCAGTATTTCCACCTAGAGCTTCAAGAACCGATTTCTGCCCTAAGTGTGGCTTGTCCAGGGTGACTGCCTCCCACAGACTATTGTGATGGTGATAGCTGGGATGTGGCCTGGCCTCCTCAATAGCTCCCAGAGGATCAGGCGTTTAATGGAGGGGCCCAGGCAGCTGTCTCCGCTTGGGCTTGCTGGTCATCAGAGACATGGCAGCCTGTGCAACGCTGACCTGGAGGTGAGCAGTCCGCTTTCTCATACCCACTCCCGCAGGCGACAGCCTCTGATTAAGGTACAGTTTCCAATCCAAACAACCATTAATCTTTCTCAGGGCTAAAGGCCAGAAAAACAATTTTTGCTCTCTCTCTAGTTTGATACTGTACTTGTCTGTATTTTACAAGAGCAGACTGACTTCATTGACCACTGGAAAACACCCCACAGCCGTGTCTACAGCTACACAAACAATGCCAAGCCCAGCACAGCCCTCTGTGTGTATGGAGAAGGGACAGGAGTGTAAAACGAGTCAGCTATTTATTGAACACTTGACAAAAATTATGGGAATGTGACTTACTTGAAACAAATTAGTATTTTGTGTCATGAAATAAATTAGGGATGTGCATGTATTTTAAGTAAAAATGCCAGCATCTATGACAGTTTTATGAAAGTAATATTATACGAACTTTTGATTACTATTCTTTTAATTTCTTTGCCTTAGCAAGTAAATTAGTCCATATAAGTGGAGCTGTGACTCCTAAGAACTTTTTGATCTTTTAAAGGAAATCAAATAGAAAAATAGGATTTCACTTAGAAAAATCCATTCGATTGTCTCAGAAACACAAAAGCGGTTTACAGAAATGGGCCTCATCTCCTACCTCACACTCTTTTAATACCCGATAAGCCACCTTTTCCATATTCTCATTCTGTAAGGACCCAAAATAATAAGTATTAAGATTAAAAAAAAAAAAATGAAGCCATCTTAAATCTGTTTCTCCATGTTTGCCCTTTAAATCCTTCCTCTAGAGTCATCATCAGTATGAATAGCAAACACTCCCCCTGGTGAGTCACGTTTGGACATCTGGCTCCTGGTAGGAAAAAACACCGAATATTTAAGAGAGATAGAGAATGCATTTTATATCTCAAATTATTTTACATTACATTTCCCACACTTGAAATCTCACATGAAGGACGAGGTAATACATAAAATCTAGTCATAGCATTTTCAAGCTAGAAGAGGCCTTGGTTGAATAAAGTTAAGACTCAGACAAACCAAGGGACTGGAACCCAGGGCTCTTGACTCCTGGTCTAATGCTGTTCCATTGGTGCCACATCACCTCGAAGAACATGTTACAAGAGTTCTAGGAATTCCCTGGACTTTTCTTGGGGGAGAGAGTGGGACGGGACACATATATGTTTTAGCTATGCCAAATGTATTTTGAGACATTCGTTAAAAATTTTTACTAAAGTTTTCTGAAGGATCTCAGATTGGCAGGGAGTTTAGCTATTCTCTGCCTCATTCAAACAGCTTCTGCTTGCGAAATCCATGATTCTTTTGAAAAGCTGGAGGGAAATGTAGCTAGATATGGTCTACACGGTAGAGCTGAAATTCTGTTGGTGCTGGCCTGTGCTTGCCTTTTGGGCACTTAGTATAAAGAATTTGAATGTTCTGTAGGAATTACGACTATATCCAATGATATCATTTTTAAGTAAAAAAATCTACATATATAGAGTTATCTATAATGTAATATACATGTATTTACATACAAAATTACTGAAAAGATATATACCAAATTTTTAACAGTGGCTGTCTTCGATGGTGCAACAGGAACAAATATTTAAGACCTCTCATAGAGATAAAGTGGGCTTGGGCAGGTTGAACGGCACAGCAATGCCCTTCTCATCCATTATTTAAAATCCTGATGTAATTATATACACAGCACCTACTTGATTAAAACTTTAATTCAATTTAAAACATGAATAAATCCCCAAGGATGCTGAGATCTAGACTCCGAAGCTTGAGCAGGCAAACCTCAGTGTGGGAACCTTTGGGAAGAAATGAACTGTAGAAGGTAGGGAGGCAGATGGTCATACTCCTTACACTCTACTTGTAAGGCTCAGGTCTATAAATGATGAAACTGCTTGCTTTTGAATTAATTTATTCTGAGCACCCAGAAACATTTTTCTAAAGAGGGAATTACCATGTAAAATGTGAGTGTTTCTAATTTGAAAGGATATATGCATCTGCATGTTCACTGCAGCGTTACTTACAATAACCAAGATACAGACCTAAGTAGCTAAGAAACAACCTAAGTGCCCATCAATGGATGAGTGGACAAAGATGCCATGTATATATACACAATGGAATATTACTCAGCTATAAAAAAGATGAAATATTGCCATTAGGGACAACATGGATGGATCTTGAGGGTATTATGCTGAGTGAAAAAAGTCTGATAGAAAAGGAAAAAAAGAAAACAAACAAAAAACATGATCTAATACATGTGAAATATAAAATAAAAAAGAAACAAATGAACAAACAAAACAAAACTCATAGATACAGACTACAGATTGATGGTTACCAGAGAGGAAACTGGGTGGGGGGGAGGGTGAAATGCGTAAAGGGGGTCAAAGGTATGCTGATGGATGGAAACTAGACTTCAGGTGGTGAGCATGCTATAGTGATATAGATATCAAATTATAATGCACACCTGAAACTTATATAACATTACTCAACAGTGTTGCATAAAAAAAAAAATGGATTTTTCTCAAAAGAACATTTGCCAGAGGATCAATTTCTAATATTTTATCCCTTTGTATTTGTTTTTATCTTTTAAATATTAGTTAGTACTATTTTTATAAAATAAGATTGAATCTGACGTAAAACAGTAAAGTAATATTTTTCTTTCTTTTCTTTCCCTCCTTTAAAATCAAAAGATCTATATTTGTTGTAACAGTAAGATGTCCATAAAATAAAAAGTGAAAGCATAAAATATAAAGTGAACATTTTCTCTTTATTCCTATACCCCAAATTCCATTTTTCCAGTGAACTTTTAAGATTTAGATGTGCATCCTTCTTTTCTTTGTATATATAGAGACAGATATTAATAGATAATTAAAAACAAAAATCAGACCATGCTAAAATATAATTGTTCTGCAACTTACTTTTTTCCAACTTAGTAAAATATCACAGACATATTCCCAAAAGTTTACATTCTTATTAATAGCACTATAGCATTCCATATACTGTGATTTATTTACCAACGTACTATTAATGAATCGTTTCTTTCAAATTTTTTATTAGAAAAAGTGCCGCCTGAAATATCTTTGTGATATTTCTTTGGCACATTCATGCCAGTACTAGGATCTAGACACGGTTTACTGGGCTTTGGGTATGTGCATTAACAGTTTTGAGTTTCTTACCCATTTGATGCATGAAGCAGGGGCAGTCTGCGGGGTCTGGGACAGGGACACGAACGAGTGTCTGACACTGTGGGCGTCGGCATTAAGGAAGTAGCTTGACTGTGAGCACCACGGACTCTTCAGCAGGATAAATTTATATCACACTCAAACTGGTGACTCGTAAGTTATGGGAGGAGATAAAAAGACAAAGCTCTGGCTAGATCAACTTCTGATTTCAGAACTATGATAGCCAATGGTAATTCTTTCAGTGAAAATGAAAATTAATACAGTTTCATTGACGCTTCGAACAAGGCAGACAGATCCTCTTCTGACTGAGGGCATGGTGCAAGCTTGGTGACCCTTTCCTGAAACAGTAAACAAAAGGCGTTATCAAGGGCTTTGAAAAGACAGTTTGTAAAAGCTACTAGGTTATGTAAACTAACTTGGGCAAATGAAGCAATGACTTGATATAGTTATATCTTTAAAAATAATATTTCTTGTTTGCTTTGTACTAGCTAACCCCCAACTCAGAAGTTTATCAAGTGACACTTCTCTCCCACAAAGTTTTCAAAGGTCATCGTCCTTGCCTTATGCCCTGGCAATATCCTTCTGCCCAAAAAACCAGCCTTGGGGAAAACACCTATGATGACCAAGCCACGTCAGTCAGCAACCTCTGTCAGCTCTCCCTGTGCAGAGAGCACTGCCCCAGGCAGTGTGTGCAGCCAGAGAAAATAGAACCGGATCCTTCTTGACTTCAAAGGCTGTATGTTTTGTAACTTGGACTTTAGGTATATTCAGAAGGACATCAGGACATAACTTTCAGGCTATGGGCAACAAGTGACTCCTTTTTAAATATTAACTAAGATTTCATTTCCACTCTCCCAAATAAATTCATTGCCTTGCTTAATTTTTCCAATAATTATTGAGTCAAGGTAGCAAAGCCAGCCAGCACATCCTTTTGCTATTTATGTTCCCATCAGTGGCTCCTTGATTCCTCTAGGATAGGGGATTAAAAGACATTATTAATTTCTGGGCCTAAATAAAATTAAGAAATGTGCCAATTTTGGGGGTTCCATTTTCATCGGTCTCTTGGTCTGTGTTCTTGTGATAAGAACTCTTTGGGGAGCATGTGTGGTATAAGAGAGACACTCTATGAGGACAAGGCTGTGCTCACTGCATGCCCAGCACCCGCCAGAGTGCTTGACGCACAGTTAACAGGTGCTCAACAGTTATTTGTTGAACTAACGAAGAGGTTGGGAGGGGGGATATTGGCATCTCGAAATAATTCACACACTGATTCCCTGTCTCCCATTTTTGACATCTCGAAATAATTGGCATCTCGAAATAATTCACAGTACTGATTCCCTGTCTCCCATTTTTGACATCTCAGAAATGATATCCACTCAGGCAGGTCCGACCACTTCTCACCTCCCATTTCAACACAACCCAAGTGTATGTCGCCCTCACTCTCCTGTCTTACTTGCAAGGCCTCTTAAAGTCGTTTCCACTTTTCCTTCACTCTCAACCCCTTGAGGTCATTCTCCCGATGGCAGCAGAGTGATTCCCTCTCACCCGCAGTATAAATCTGATCACACCAATTCCCTTGCTTAATGCTCTCTGATAACTTTCCGTTGCAATTAAAACGAAACAGCCTCTGACGCCACCTGATCTGGCCCTGGTTCTCACCCCAGCTCTGGGTCTTCTCCCATTGGTTCATCTCACTTAGACCCAGGTCCCCTTTCGGTCCTATGAAAAGGCTGATGCCCACCCTGTCTCAGGACTTGTCGCCTCTGCCTGGAATACTTCCCCCAGATCTTCACGTGGCTGCCTCCACCTCAGTCCGAGGCCTGCTCTGACCATCCTTACTGGAGTTTCTTCTGTACTGTCCTGTGTGAAATCACCCAGGTTTTCCTTCATACCACTTATCATTACCTGAAATGATTTCATCTGTATCTTATTTATAGATTTGATTAGATGTTCATTGTCTGTCTCCCTGCAACTAGAATGTAGCTCCATGAGAGAGGGAAAGAACTTTTATTCTCCTCCTCACCATATCCCATACAGTGCATGGTCCATAGCAGGCCTCTCGAAGCAGTTGTCAGGTAAAAGAAAGAATGAAAAGAAGAAAGGATGTAAACAAAAAGTAACTCGAAACCGACCTAAATGTAAAGACTTGAAAGCAAGAGATAAACCTTAAAATTCTTAAGGGGAAAATTTTCATGACATTGGATTTGGCCAAAATCACAGGCAACGAAAGAAAAAAAACAGATAAACTGGACTACAGCAGAATTTAAAACTTTTATACATCAGGGGACACTATAAAAAGAGTGAAAGATAACCAATAGAATGGGAAAAATATTTGCAAATCAGATATCCGGTAAGGGATTAATATCCAGGATATCGAAATAACTGCAACAACTCAACAACAAAAAATCCCAGACAACCCAATTCAAAAACAGGCAAGAACTTGAATAGACATTTCTCCAAGGAAGATATATAAATAGCCAATAAGTACATGGAAAAATGTTCAACATCATTAGTCATGAGGGAAATACAAGTAAAAACCGCAATGAATTTCCACTCACACCCATTAGAATGGCTATCAAAAAAAAAAAAAAAAAAAAAAAAGGAAACAAGTGTTTAACAAGTGTTAACAAGTGTTGGTGAAGATGTGGAGAAACTAGAACCCTCATACACTGTTGGTGGGAATGTGAAATTATGCAGCTACTATGGAAAACAGTTTGGCAGTTCCTCAGAAAGTTAAACATAGAATTACATGATCCAACAATTCTATTCTTAGTTATATCCAAATAAATTGAAATCAGGGACTAAAATAGTACTTGTAAACAAATGTTCCTAGCAGCACTATTCACCATAGCCAAAGGGAAGAATCAACCCAAGTATTTATCTGCAGATAGATGGGTAAACAAAATACAGCATATGCATACGATGGAACATTAGCTGTAAAAAATAATATAATTCTGAAACTTTGAAGATATTACATTAGGTGAAATAGGGAAAGCACAATAGCACAAATATTGTACGATTCCACTTACATGAAGTACCTAGAGTAGGTAAATTCATAAAGATAAAAAGCAGAATACAGCTTACCAGAGCCTGGGAGAAGGGAGGATGGGAAGTCATCATTTACCATTAGACAATAGGGCAGAGCTTCTATTTAGAATGATTAAAAAGTTCTGGAAATGGATAGTGGTGATGGTTTTGCAAGATTGTAAATATACTTAATGGCATTGAATTGTACATTTAAAAATGGTTAAAATAGTAAATTTAAAAAATAAATTAAAGAAAAAGGGAAGGATGGACGGGCAGATGGGAGGATGGGGGACCGTGCTGAGGAGTGTGCGTGAAGCCCAGGGAAAACTGTACACCCAGTAGATCTTTTAGAGACTCTAAAGAATTTTGAAAATCCAGAGCAAGGCAGAGACTTGTTCATGGTGACCTGTGTATATGTTTGTGCCACGATCAAGAACTGAAGTTCAGCCATTTGCTATGGCCGAAGATGACTGCCCTATCATTCTGTTTATAACAGAGAGAGTCTTATGCGTTAAGCTCAAAGGCCCTGAAAATGATCCTGTCCATCTTTGGTGAACTTGTTTAGGGCTCTCAGAAGTACCTCAGGCCAAGCCGAGCTGAGTTTCTCTTCCACATGTCTAACCTCCAACGACTAGTTAAACAGTTTGTGATATATCGCCCACACATATCATGTGTGCTTTATAAAAACTAAACTCTCAGAATGAAGATGTGTTCTGCAATGCACTATTATTTATAGACGTGTAAGACCGAAGGACAACGGATTAACATGGGCACCGAAATAAATCTAGACTTCTACTTTTAGCACATTCATAAAATAACAACATTTCGGCTGGCCTGTCTGCCAGGGAGTGGAAGTGCTCATTTGGGTAGACAGCTCTCCTCAGTAATGAAATGTTTTGATTTGAAATGTAAATGTTTCTTTCCAGAGGTTTCAGAAATCCAGCTTGGAAGATTAATTTATTCTTGCCTGCTCCCCTCGCAGCCTGGCGATGGCGGTTGGAAGCTTCTGTACACAGGGCTGCTATTTGCTGCCGCCACTACGAGCAGTGGTGTTTGGTCATGAATACTGGCCTGGTTGTTCCTTCCAGAGAAAAACAATCCCCCACTGCTGAATATAAAAGGAGCTTTATCGAATGCTGACTACGTGAAATAACCTCTTTGCAGGAACCAGTATGTCCCCCTCACTATATTAAATCCTGTAGGTACTAATAAGTGAAGATTAGTCTGCAGCATGTGTAAAATTCTGAAGTTGCCATAGCATCGTTGTAAAATGTTCACTGCTGCCCAAAACAAATAAGAAAACCCCACAGTAATTCTTCATTTGCAAGATTATTTCTGAGTCCTTCTAAAGTTCTGTGAATAAATCCCTCTCTTTCTTTATATCTATATCTGTCTATATTTATCTATATTCTTTCTTTCTTTCTTTCTTTTTCTTTTTCTTTCTTCTTTTCTTCTTTTCTTTCTTTCTTTTCTTTTTCTTTTCTTTCTTTCTTTCTTTTCTTCCTTCCTTCCTTCCTTCCTTCCTTCCTTCCTTCCTTTTCCTTCCTTCTTCTTCCTTCCTTCCTTCCTTCCTTCCTTCCTTCCTTCCTTCCTTCCTTTTCTTTCTCTCTCTCTCTCTCCCTTTCCCTCTCCCTCTCTCTCTCTTTCTCTTTCTATCTACCTAAAATGGAACTAGTGTTAGTTAATTAAAATTGGCTATGTTTTTCCTGATCATGAAAACATGATCAAAGGCAAAAAGGCAGCATACATGTTGGGGCTGCTTCAGGAATATAGCTTAAGGAACTCCTGGCTTCTTACTTTTCAGACACGACTTGTATTCAAAAGATTCTATTTACCTTGCATCTTTTGTGAAATGAAGAAATTAGTTTAGTCTAATTAAGGTTTTGCTATCTGTATTTCCCAGTATGACATGTGCACTGAGGCATTCAGAATGATAGCTAATTAACTTGCTATTTTAGTGGATGGTCTCAAGTGTCAATCTGAAACAGCTTCTGAAAGTGAAAGTCTGAGCCCAGTAGAATTAAAACAGTAAACACTTGCCAAGGTGTCCTGATGGCTGGAAGATCCTTTGCCACCAGCAATTAAGTGGCTAAGAACATCATACAGGTTCATTTGAAAATCATGGATACCATTCCTAGAGGTCGACACACACATATTCCTGAATACTTTCCTGGGCCATAAACAAGCAGAACTTTTCAGAGGACCCCCACCCCCACCCCTTGCAGAAGACATTGTTTCTGGGACCATGCTGTAACAGCCAGGACAGGCTTTTGTGGCTCTTTGTCACTGGTTGAGTCCTAGTAAATCTCAGGGAACTTCTCAAGAAGTTGCCACCATTCAGCCATTAAGCTCACCTGGACAGAAAATTTAGAAGGACCGGACTGCAGGTAGTGTGCATTTAACATATTTACTAGCCTGTGCCAGGTGTAAAGAGAATGGATGAGCGTAACAGATAGCTTCCTGCCCTCATGCAACTCACAATCTAGCACGTTTGAATAAAGTAACAGCGATGGTCATATTTTTTGGCTACTTTGTCCCCTGGACTGTGGGTTAGAACTAAGGGTTTGCAAGTTAGTCTAGGGGCTCTGCTAAACTTTGAACCTCCTCTTTTTCTCATTCATTTGTATTTAGAAGCAACTGAGTCCACTGGGCCTGAGTCTAAATCAGGGAAACTGATGGCCCACGGGCCATGCTTGGTCTGTACATTGGGAAATAAGGGAATTCACCACCAACATTGAGACTGCTGATTTTTAATTCTCCCAATACTGGGACCTGAATTTCTGCTTGGAAATGATAAATTGTAGCTGAAAAGAGGCTTACCCAATGAGATGGGTCATGTGATTTCTAGTTCACAAAAGTCCCCACCACTCCCTATTGCCTTAAATTATTTTGTTCATTGCTGTTACCTGCATGGCTCCTGTGGACATATGAGTCTGTGAACCTAATCCATATAAATATTATCTTATGTGAGCTGAGGTCTTCAATATTCTAAAAACTTTCTAAGTGAGGAAGAAGCTTGCATAACTGGAGTGGGGAGAGAGAAAAGCACTGCTACTTGTGGGAAGCAGGATACTGTGTGAGCAGATATTCCAGCTGTTCACTCTGTTCCAGTGTCAGGGGAAGATCCACAAATACCTCTGGGCAGACACACTTTACCTTCACCTCCTCGCAGTGTGTAAGTGGTCCTCGCCTTTCTCGTTTTAGACAGGAGGACTAAGTGGGCGCCCTGGGCCTGGTGAGCATGGTGTGGTCATGACTCTGAATCTCTATTTTATAGTGAACTGCAATGGATATGCTCTTGGCCTATGGGGGTTTGATGCTATAGCGCCATCGAAGCGAGGTCCAATGGGGGATAAACTGTCTTTATGAGAACTCTGGGAGGGCAAACTTGACATCTACTATGATTCTACCAAATAAAGGATAACAGCTCAGTTTAAACTCTTTACAACATTTAAATCAACAAAATAAGATTCAAAGTGGCACAGATATGTATACATGTACATGTATATGTATAAAATATACAACCTCCCAAATACTTTAAAAAATGATTTTGTCACAGTGATTGTAGTTAATAATACTATACTGTATATTTGAAAGTTGCTAGGAGAGCAGAACTTAAAAGTTTCCAACACAAGCAAAATGATTTTGTAACTATGTATAATGATGAAAACTAGACTTACTGTGGTGATCATTTCACAATATGTACAAATATGGAATCATTATGTTATACACATGAAACTAATGTAATGTCAATTATATCTACATAAAAAAGTAATTTTGTAATAGTCTTAATTTAAAGGTCCTGTCTACTCTTCACAATAGTAGGAATTTGTAACTCTTTAGAGTGGAAAATAATATTAGTGGCCCTTCTGGAATATCTTTGCATAGTTTTATAGGGATTCTCAAAAGAGCAGAAATGGAGAAAAGAGAGATTTTTCCATACCTTGAGATAAATGTGTTTGTTTTGGCCTAGAATTTTCATGAAGGCTCCTTTCAGTTACATCACAAAAGTTTCACAGTGTTATGGAAGAATATAACTGTGAGCAAGCCTTGGCCCCTTCTCCGGAAGCGGAGAGCTGCTTCCGGTACAGACGGGGGGACCCCTGGGTTTTCATCATGTCAGCATGTCCCGCCCACCATTTTGTGCTTCCAGCAGGGAGCGAGGATGCACTGCATCTCTTACCTGGGGCAGTGTTCCTTTCACTAATGCGGGGATGTCGGCCTTGGAGTAACCAATGGCAGCTAGGCCATCATCAACATCCAGATCGAATAAGAATTTCCGGAGCGTGTCGGCCAAAACAGGCCCAGCATCTGCGGCCCTGGCAGTGCGGGTGTCAGCTCCTAGAAGACACAAAGCACAGGCTGTAGGCAGGGAGGAGGAGGCTGGTCCTGGGTGCAGTTCAGTCACAAGAGAGCTGATATATAACCTACTGCTGGCTCTCTGACACTGAGGACAAGGACACCACTGTGCCTCCACGTGGAGGCCAGCCCCGTGGTCAGCCCCACAGAAGACGGATGGGCCAGGCCAGTGTGGAGAAGTCGGCTGGGGCAGCTAACCTGGCTCTCACATTTCTGATGGGCTGCTCGCCCCTTGTGGGGTGGGAAGAAGAAGAACAGAGCCAAGACAAGGGGCACAGGAAGGAGACCAAGAAAGAAGGCTGGTGTTTGGACGAGCAAGGAAGAAGGCTCGTAGCAGAAAACACGGCGTAAGTAACTCTGAAGGCTTGGAATTTGCTGACATCTAGAGGTACACATGGTCATCGTCTTTTCTCACAGCAACATCTCAGGAAAGGAAGATAAACTCTTTGCAAAAGCACCTTGTGAGATATGGATATATAAGTACAAAAACTCCAACATTAACTACTGAAAAGGAGGAAAGTGACAAAAATGAGTTGTGTGTGGCCCGGAGAGGCCTGTCTATAGCCATAACCATAACCAAGAACTAAGAACATGAAGACTCTCAGAAAACGATATGCAATATGTAGATAATCATCCTTCTGGTGGAGGGGAGGAAGGAAGCCAAGGGTTGGAGATACGTGAGGGTAGGACTTGGATATCATTAGTACATAAAATCATGGAGGCACAATCTAGAAGGGCCAGGGGGTTCTGCCCTCAGTCAAGGTGGCAGTGAAAGCTCCTGGACAATGGGAACTGATCTGAACCCCTTGGCACTCCTGCCCCCCATGTATTCTGGTTGAACGCCTTCACTGTCAGGAAGTGAAGCACTTTATGAATGGAATGTAGCATTAGTTACTACCCCAAATGCCTCATGCTGCTGTCTGAGCCCACTTTCCCTGCGTTGTTCAAAAAGGAGACTGGAATATGGTTCACCTCCACACCAAAGCGTACTATTAAATCAGTTTTAACCTTTCTCTTCTAGGACAGTGAGAACTGTTTTAGTAATCCAGGAAAAGGTGTAAATAGGACCAGATACAGGGCTAGTTGGGAGAGCAGCTGGTTGGAAGGTAAACTTTGCCTGACAAGGCCAGTCTATATTACACAGCGGCAGCTAAAATATGGAGTGGGTGAAGTGGTGACATAGGACATGAGGTTTATGAGATTTTTATTTTCCTGGGATTACTGCCATAGAACACACCATCAAAACCTCTGGGTTTTTCTATGCAGTGTTTTAGGGAAAAAAAGAGGGTAGGAGAGAATACATTAGAATACAGCTAAGAAAATCTAAGATTACATAAGAAATCAAAATATTTAGTGGATAACTACGGAATAATATTAAACAAATTTCCTATATTGTCTAACGAAGGGGATCCCTTTCTCAGTAATTTCGTTGGTGATCTGGAACGTTAGCTCTAAATTCTCTACGGTTTTACCATTAACCATGCATCTAGCCTGCTACTGTTTGGGCTCCTGCCTATTTACGTCGTTTGCATATCTACAAAGGCATCTGAGCTCCAACAGATGGCTGAACAACATCCCCAGACCCCAAGGTAGAAGGGACACAAGATCCTTGGTAAAGTTGGTGTCGCATGCTAGAAAAACCAAGCCCCCAGCACTGCTTCTCCGCCCTGGGCCCCTGTCACGAGCAATCCCAGCACAGCGCCTGGAACTCGGGGAGGGCGCCAACGAGCTCGTCGGAGTGTGGGAGAGAAGCGAGGGATGAAGCAGCCCTGCGGAAGGATGTCTGTGGTCGCTCCCAGCTTTTTGGAAGTACTTCTCTCTCAACGGCTGGTGCTAGAAGAGCATAATGACGTTTTCTTTTTAGCCTTTCCCTTCCCACCCTACACAAGCAGGGGAAGGAGATATTTAGAAAGTTAATCAAAGACTCAAGTTTACTTAAGGGAGTTCTTATCTTAGAAAAATACCGAAATTTTATTCAACACCAAAGCTATCCTGAAGATAACTTTACTCGTTGTAAGATTCAAAAGGCACTGCTGGAATCTTATTGTAGATATTATTTATTCTGCAGAGCAGCAAACAAATTCTTTCTTGGGGGTCTTTCTACAGTTTCTACTTGTTTAGATTCTCTATAATTGAGCATTTACTTCCTGATTTAGATTCATTTTATTACCTGTTAAACACAGCGAAAGCCATTTATATCACTGATAGGATATAGAGTTTCACTTTCCTCGGGGATGAAAACAGTAAACATGTAATTAATTACTCCACACTGAACATAAGAAATATTTAGTTCCATGTCATTGTTAATAGACTATTGGAAACATAAAATTACAGAATTTCAGTACTAATAGACACTTCGGGCAGGTCACTGACATTTGATTAATAAAATATCTCAAAGCAACCTTTTTTAGCATTATCCTTTATGGTTTACCTTCTGAAGCAACCCTAGAACATGCTTACACATGTGGCTTACAGATTTACAAATAATGGTCTGTACCCAGTATCTCTGCCATCTCCAGATGCCGCTCAGGAAACATCTGTGCCGTGAAAGTGAACACTGCTGGGGAGGTGAGCACAACAGAAAGGCCGTGAGGCTGCAGAGAAACAGAACATGGGGACCGATGGGGCAAAGCTGGTCTTCGACCTGCATGTTCCAGATAGTTAATTAGTTTACCCAGTACTCCGAGCAAGCAAGAATTGACAAATACATTTATGGAGACTACAAGGAATATAAGATTTAATTGAAGAACTTATTATGATTTTACCACCAGTGGGTGATCCACATGATAATCCTTTGCTTTATATGTCTTCACTAAGCCTGAAATTGGGTAAGACATTCCATGGCTAGAAAAGAAAAAAAGTCTTTATGTTGACACGCAGATATCAGAAATTCGAATTAACAATACAAAGATATCCTTATCGGAGAGCCCTTCGCAGTCTCTTGATAATCCTGTTATTTCACAAAGTTCCATATTTTGTTTTAATATAAAGATATATTATTATGCATTCAACATTTGGTGTTATTCATAACAAAATCTCTGAAATGTTCAAATTCAAACGCTCATAGAATTGTAAGATATTAAAATGTGTTGATGCAGAAGTTACTCCCCAAACACATTGGTTAACCTTACTATCTTGAAGAAATTGAGAATTCACTTTAAAGTTTCTTCGATAAGCTTCAGGGCATGTGTTTTCTATCTTGCTCTGCAATGCTTTGGCAGCACGCTCCTGCATAAGCCGATGAGAACATAGATGTCTATGGGAGTTTTACGAGCCAGGATGTGCTGTTAGATATGCAAGCCTGACCTGCCCGTGATCTGTCCCCCCAATAACTGACATATCCTTTGAATGTTACATGCTAATGGAGTTGAGTCATAAACGATTATTCTAACCTGAAAGTCTTTTAAGAAAAGGCACCATGGTTTTTATTTGTGGGGAATTTCCTTTTTATTTTTTTTAATGGAAAAACTCTTCATATCCTCTTGAATTTTTACTGAACAAATAGATAGTATTATAATTTAATAGATGATTCAAAAGAATCACATTGTGAGAAATTACTATAGTTACAATTAATATATTGAAAATGAAATGTTTTATGATAGTAAAATGGTCAGTAAGTTTACTGATATGGGTTATTGAATGACTTTGTGCTTATTTATCAAAAGATTTACATTTCATAGAAAAATAAAATATTTTGGTGAACTGTATAATTATCTATTCCGAAAAAAGATCATCTTTCATGAAGCAGATCGGAAGCTATTGGTTCTCTAAGTTGGGTATTTTTGAATGTGTTTTACCTGTCTCAAGGCTCCAGAGTATTCAGAAAATTATTACTTAATGTGTGTTCATGACCTGACAAGGTACACATAGCTTTCAAAGGTACGTTTCTGACAATCCAATATTTTAGTTTGATTTCTTTTAACAGTTGTATATGTTCTTTGTAAAAAATGAAAATAATCCATAATCCTATTTTCTTAAGATAACCATTATAGAATGTTTCCTTTTAGTCTTCTTATGTATATCTTTAATTTATGATCCTACCATGTATTCAGTTTTAAACATTGCTTGTGTCATTATTTTTAGTAGCCTTATTTTATTCTTTGACTATTGCACTTTAGTTAACCATTTGAAAACTGTTAGAAATTTAGGTTGTTTCCAAAATTTTTGATTATAAATAACACTTAGGTGAATATCCTTATTAGGAAATTCGTTGATCATATTATGATTATGTTTTGGGGCAGCATTCCTAGAAATAGCATTAGTGGGTCACAAGGGACAAATGTTTTTCAAGCTCTGGGGAGATTTTTAGAATGGTGGTGACAACCTATGCTCCTCTCAGCAGCAGAATTTGGAGGTGACCATTTCATTGTACTCTCCCTGTAGCAAAGGCCTATTCTTAATTCTCAGCGTTCACTGGTATTCATTTTTAAGGCAACAGTCAAACAAAGTTCTGATCAAACAGATTAATTCTGGGCTATTGACAAAGATTCTCATCTCTGTCTATTTGTGAGAGATTAGGAGAAAAAAAAATATGCATTTGAGGTTTTAAAAATCCACAACACATGGTGAGGATGTGGAGAAATCAAAACCCTCGTCCATTGTTGGTGGGAATGTAAAATGGTGCAGCTGCTGTGAAAAACGGTCTGGACGTTCCTCAAAATTTAAACATAGAAACACTAGCAATTCCACTCCTAGGAGTGGAATTTTCAATTACATAATCAATAGAAATGAAAACATATATCCATAGAAAAATTTGTGTACAAATGTTCATAGCAACATTATTCATAATAGCCAAAAAGTGGAAATAACTCGAATGTCCACCAACTGATTAATGGATAAATAAAATGTGGTCTGTCCATACAATGGAATGTCATTTGGCGATAAAAAAGAATGAAGAACTGATACATGCCTGAGTGAAGCATGGAAACACTATGCTCAGTTAAAGAAGCTGGACACAAAAGACCACATCTTATATGATTTTATTTATATGAAATGTCCAGAATAAGCAAATCTATAGAAACAGAAAGTAGATCAGCAGTTGGTGGTATGGGAGGATTGGCGGTGACAACTAAGGAGTACAGAATTTCTTTTTTGGGTGATATAATGTTCTAAAATTGATTGTTGTTAAAAACCATGAATATGCTAAAAAACACTGAATTATACATTTTAAATGAGTGTATTATATAGTGTGTGAATTATATCTCAATAAAGCTTATTACCAAAAAAAAAAAAAAATCTATGACCTAATAAACTACATTTTAATTAAGAAAATATTCCAGGACTCTAAATTATATTTCTTCTTTCTATAGCATATTTAAATCTTATCACCTGTCTTAAATTATAAACATGTTATAAAATTTCAAACCAATAGCTTAGATGAAGAAAGAAAATCTCAAATTCACTCACCACAGATGAACACCAGCATTTCCAAAGCCAATGCCAGCAAAAGTACTTGCCAAGTGCATGTTGGACCGTGCTTCAAGATCATCAGGATTTCTGACAGCCCTGTGGGTGACATAAATACCTAACAATAACACATCAACATTGGCATAGCCGATCGAATAAAGAGCTGCCTTAGGGAAAGATCTGGAAAATAAGAAATCCTACTCAGTAGGAAGAAAAATTAGGCAAGTTGTTCAAACGACATCTTGTCTTCTAAAGGAAAACTGAAGATAAACATATTTCCTCATCAATGGTGTCAGCAGAGGCATAATAAATACACTGTCAGGTTGTTTGTATGATAAAAGTGCCCAGGGAAGCAAAGCACTGACCCTTGGATTGTGAGAGCTGCCGAGCAAAGTGCCCTGAGACTCATTCTTCTTCCTCATTTGTCAATGACCTTGAATGCAGCTGTGAATGGACTTAGAGTAAACACATACTCAGAATGCACTGGGCCCAGACTGGTTCACTGAAGTGAGTCCCTGTCGCCTGGGGCTACCTGCAGGATACACGCGGCCCGCCCAGCCATCTTTCTTTCTGTGACACTGCCTTAAATTGGACCCACTGGAGGATTCTTTTGTTATCTATGCAAACTGCACATATTACTTTAATATTTATTATTGTGGAAGTGGGTGTTATTATAGGACAAGCCTTTGCTTGTTCTATATGTCCCCAGTGCCACTTTGGAAAAACAAATTCTCAAAGGCCCCTTTCAGATGCAGTGTGGCCTCTCTGCACACACTGCTCTGAAACCCTGTCCTGGGAAGGAAGCCTAAGCCTGCCCAGTGAACCGCTGCTCACTTGCTTTTTCAGGATTTTGCCTGGAGTAAGTGTTCCTGTTATGAAATGGGTGCCATGGCCTTTCCCCGCTTTCCTCTGCAATGGTTAGGTGTTTGTGTCTCCTATCCAAAACTCAGCGTTCCATATTTCCTGAATAATATGATGAAACAGTAGGCAACAGAGCTTCAGCCTTTCCTCCGTCCATTTTAACCCCTCGCCTCCCACTTATGCTCTGCCAAGCCTTCTGTTCCTGTCAAACATGCTGGCTGACCGTTATCTGTATCTGCTTCTACTCAGTCAAATGCTGCCGTGCTCCCCGATGGTCCCTGTGAGCCTGTAACAGTTCTGTGTCCCTTCCCCCTGCTCTACTACAAAAGTGCCCTCTCCAGTGCAGCTTCCAGGTCAAGGCCAGAGGAGGCACCGTGCTCACATCTAGGCTCACTTGGGCCATGTTCCTTCCCTCCCTTGTGTATAAGTACAGAAGTGAGTCTGACTTTGCACATCTTCGTGTCTCAGGAATCAGCATTCATCTCCAAGTATATCTTTGCTCTCTCAGGAGCCTATTATGGCTATGTCTTTCATAAATCTTTCATAACCTTTTAAGAAGCCTTTATATCTCTTGGGACAGGCAACTCCACACATTTAATTCTTAAGTTTAGCTCATGTGAGTGTGCTCACTGGGTCGGTTCCATGTGCCTTTGCACAGGGCCTGGATGGGCGCAGCCAGCATCCACCTCTGTGGTTCTCTTGTCTGCCCTTGGTAGCCAAATCTCAAAGGACTTCTCCCCTTCTCCCCTGCCCCTAGCTTTGGTTTTGGGGTTTTGATGATTAAACCTTCTACCTGCATCTTTCACAAATTAGGGACCCCTATTTTATCCCCTCACAGCCTTTGCCTCCTCAGATTGAAGGCTCCAACTTCCCTCTGTCCTCACATGGTTCCCTCCTCATCCCTTCCGCCCTTCCGGAAACCTCCTGGTGCTTCTCTGTGTCCGTTTGGCTGACCTTTTGGTGAAGAGACTTGCTCAGGACATCTCAGGATCTGGCATACAACAGTTTACGTGAGGGTGGAATGTGGTTTTTCCCTTCCGTTTCTGTCTCTGGGTGACATACCTCTTCAGATACTTAGCGACGATCCGCAGTGCCTGGACTGCCCAAATGTCGCTGACTGGGTTGCTGCCCTGGTAGGCTGGCCGAAAAATGGGATTTGAAGGGCAGGGGCTCCTCATATGGTAAGGAAGGGCAGAGTAAGACTCCAGGGCATGGCTAGCAAGAAATATTTAAAATACACAGATGGAAACATCGTCTTCCTCCTTCCCTCTATTCAGATTACAAACTG
>NW_024350926.1:1960460-1969548 GCF_902729225.1 Pteropus medius | reverse complement strand
GGCACCTTTTCTTCCTATTGGCAAGTCCCAGGGTGCTAATTTATGATCAGAAGGCCCATGGCACCCTAACAAGGGGAAGTGCCTCTAAGGCGACGTACACGGGTGTGTCCATCTTCAGAACAGACTGCTGGGCCTCAGGGCAGACCCCTCAGGCCAGGTGTCCTCTCCCTTGGACAACACCTGGAAGGGCAACTACTTCCATTCCTTCTTCTGAGCCTGCTGCCTCCGACAGTCAAGTCTTTGGACCTGTGAATCATTCACTTAAAGGTGAATCATCCCCCCACTTCCAAAACATCAGGGGAGAACTCATCGAAGGACTGACAACACTGACCAGGATGGAGTTGGACACAGTCTTCTCCAGTTTCTTGGCAGGCAGTGTAATGCAGTGAGTAAAGCAGACCATGAACTTGGGTAGACCTGGATGTGAATCCTAACTCTGCCGCCTCCTGCTTGTGTGAAATTCATTTAATGGGTCTTAATTGAGTACCTATGATGTGACAGTTGCTGTACTAAGGGGCAGGGATAGACAAGTGAGTAAGACAGTCCTGTCCTCACCAAGTTCACAGTACACTGAGGGACACAGGCACGTGAAGACAGGGGTGTCTCAGAAGCCACGTACAGGCCCCCCAGTGGGACAGAGCAAAGGACAGAGTGGTCAGTTCTACTGGAGGAGAGGAAAGGGGAGGGCTAGCAAAGGCTCTGTCAGGGAGAGACACTCCAGTGAGACTGAAAGATGAGTTATCCAAGCAGATAAAGAACTGAGCATTGGGGACATTCCAGGGCCAAGGAATGTGGCCTTCGGACAGCAGGCATGGAAAGCCAATGAAAGACTTAAAAGGTAGAGTGTGTGTGTGTGTGTGTGCGTGCGCGTGTGTGCGCGCACATGCACGTGCCCGTGTGTCTATGTACCAGTCATATTGCATTCCGAAAGCTTGGTGAGGCCAGTGTGGAGGACGGATGGAAGGAGTACGGGATGGATGCAGGGAGACCAGTGAGGAGACTACCACAGCTGTCGGGGCAAGAGCTGGGGCCGTCCTGAATCGAGGCGGGAGCAATGAGGCCTGAGGGAGCAAACGTCAGAGAGAGTCGGCAAGGCCAGAGAGGGGGTCTGCTGGCTGGGGTGGGCATCAGAGTCCTGCTGCTCACTAAGTGAAGGGACTCCGGAGGAGGAGCTGTGGGGAGTGTGTGTGAAGTGCCGTGGGACCTCTATGAGGCTGCTGGGACGAATGGCCTAGAGCTCGGGAGCAAGGTCTGTGGTAGAAACACTGAAGCCCAGGGAGCATGCCTATGACTCTGGGCACATTACTCAACATCTCAAAGTGACTTCTCTTTTACGCCTGGCACAGAGCCGTGGCGAAGTGAGGGTGCGTGCAGAGCGCGGACAGGGCGAGCACGGTCCGGCTCAGGGACCGTCAGCTCCCGCCCGAGTCGCCGGCCCTGGGCGGTCCCCGGCTAAGGTGGCTACAGAGGCACGCCCGCTCCGACGACTCCTTCGGCCACGTCCCTGTGGCCACAGCTGCGGCTGGGGCCGTCCGTCCTGAACAGCAGGTTTGTGGCTCACCCAGGGTGTCACCTACTCCCCCATCTTTACGGCCTCAATATTATTTTCATCTAGGAAAGGGGATGATCATAGCCCAAGCTGGGGTCGCCGTGGAGTACTAATCGATACATGCGTAGCAAGGACTTTCCGCCAGAAAAGAGTGTCCGCAGACCCAGCTGCTGGAAAGGCCACTGTGGGTGGCGCCGGCACCTACCAGAGCACGTCGAAGCCGCTGTTGGCGACCACCCGGCCGGGCATGTGCAGGGTGTGCCGCGGGTCCACCAGCCCCAGCGTGGGCTTCAGGGCTCGCGAAGCGATGCCTGCGACAGGGGTGGTCAGTAGAGGCTGTTTAGGTGGGGACTCCATTTAAAATGCGTTAAATAACTTTAGGATAGCGAGTCATCCTAAACAACAAAAAAATGTGAGACGGGGTTCCTTCTCATGCCGGGAAGTAGCAAGGAGCCGTGGAAAGAGACGTGGAGTCAGAAACTCGGGTTTTCCTGTGGAGCTGAATGAAGCTCCTTCCGGAGCGCGGGAGCTGAGGGTGAGCAACTCTTCCCAGCCCCGGCAGGAGATTTACACCACAGAAACTGGCAAACGCTACAAATCAGGGCGTATTCACTTAATAAATTCCAGACTGCTGGCTTCCTAGCACACCACTGGGTTGGGTCCTTGCTCTGCCACTTACTGTGTGTCTTTGGGCAAGCCAGTTAGCCTCTCTGAGTTCTCGAGATCAAACAATCCCTCACAGAGGTGTTTTAAGGATCACATGAGATATCATTATGGAGAAGTCTTAAAGAACTGTAAGGCAGAATTTAAGTATTGGTAACTATTATTATCTTAACAATGTCAAAGGACAATGTAATTTAATTTTAAAAGAGACGTTACTATGGATGTGTGGTCGAATATCAATTTATTCTGCTACAGAGGCCTGGAAGAAGGATGCTGAGCCAGATTCAGGGAGAGGGCCAGTTCCACCACCTTAGCTGAGAGTCAGAGAAGGTAGGATAAAAACGACAAAGAAGGTGGAAAGCAGAGTGTGGTTACTCCCGGCATGGGGCTGGAGGGAGCGCCTGGGAAGGAGCAGGTGGGAAGTACCAGAGTGATGGGGCTATTTTGTATTTTGATTGGGGTAGTGGTTATATGGGTGGCTATATTTGTCAAAATCCACCAACCCAGGCTCTTAAAATGTATGCATTTTATTATATAATGTTATACCTGAATGAAACACTTAAAATATAAAAAAAAAAGATGTCCAAGGAAGGGAATAATCATTTATTATTGACATACAGTCATTAATCTGGGCAGGAAAATGGCCAATCAAGATTCCTGGCATTTCAATACACGTTTTAGGTGATTCTCAAAAAAGAAGTTTATTAGACTGTTTCATATTTTTATATGTACTTGGAAAAAGCAATCAAATGTTTATGTGTGTATCCCCTCTCCTTAACTCCATAACTCCTTGATTGTTAAATATTAGGATTAAAGAAAAGGAGGTGGGAGTAAAAGGTAAGAGATAGAATGAAAAAAAAAAAGTTAATGGGCAAAGTTCTTACCAATTTTTACTTTCAACTGTTCATAGTCAAAAATGGCAATTCCAGTAGTTTCACTCCCAGTTCCTGAAGTAGTTGGGACTTGAACAAAATAATATTAATTTTAATAAAGCATATAAATAAAGCTCAGTGGAGATAATTAGCCTTAGGAAACGGGGAGCGAGGTTAGAGAGGGAAGCTGTGCTGCCCCCACTGCTTGTCTGATGTCTGTATCTCTACCAACATGCATGTGTGCGTCACGTGCATGCCTGCGTCTGCATTAACTTGTATACACAACCGTATGATGGCTGTGTCGGCATTAACATGCATGTTTAACACGTAGGGTGCCCGTGTCTGCATTGAATCCATGTATGTGTAACATGTATGTGCATTTTGATGTGTGTGTGTGACAGCTGGACCTGTGTTAACATGTGTGTATAATGTCCACGTCTGTGCTAACACACATGCAGTTTTAACGTGTATGCGTGATGTCTGTTTCTGTATGAACAGTGAGGAACTCTGGGAACCTCAGGCTCCTCCAGCGCCGGAGCTCAGGCAGCTGCAGTTGAGTATTCAAACAGAAGCTGCTCAGCATCTCCGGGAAGAAAACTCATATTTGCCTCTCTAAAAGACGTCTTTATTCCCTCTTGGCAGCAAGCATAGTAACGCTTTGCCTTTGCTGGGCTCATGGTTTTGTAGTTCTGTCAAGTTTCTAAACTTTGCTAATCACCCCTCCGTGTGATGCTGACACAGCTTCACCAGAGGGTTCCGTTTGCCAGACATCAATTATGCTGCTCCCTGCTGACTGCTGATTCACATCAAAGCAGCTCATCTGCCATCGACTCACTCCTGTCCCATCTCAAGGCCCATTCACAATGGGGGCGAAAGACAGGAGTGGGAGAAGAGAGAGGACAAGACTTTCAACTGATATTTTCCAGTTACTAGTTAGAGTATTTTAAGCATACAATTTTAAATAGTAATAAGCTAACAGCCAGAAAATGAGAGGGAAGAAAAGACAGAAAGATCTCAATGTCTGTGTCAAACAGACAAGCTATTCTGGTCTGGATTTGCATGTCTGTGCCCCGGGCAGCCAAAGAGCAGATGTTGCCCACAGTAATGTGGCCATGCTGGCCACATGTCCCAGGGCAGAGACAAAGCCTCAGGTCAGTTGAAGAGCCATTATGTGGAAGAAAGGGTTGAGTCAACACCAGAAAAATAATAGCAAATGCTCCCCTTAAACTCCACAGTGGCTGGCAAAATGGGACAAAACAGAGAAGGTTTAGAGGACAAACCTGCGACAGAGGGATCACACTGATTTCTTAGCTTTAATCTGCAGACTTTCCTACCACTAAACCAAATTGTCTCTATCTGTGCATAATGAAGATCAGAACTTAAACATAAATGAATTGCTACCTGTTTGGGTCTCCCAACAGAGTACTACACTGACATGAAGAAATCAGAAAGCTTTGGAAACACATGCCCTAAAAATCCTGGCTTGCATCTTTCCTAAGGCCTTCTGACAACTGCAAAATAAAACAAACAAACAAGCAAATAAACAGTGTTTACCTGCGATCAGAGGCTTAAGAGGCACAGACACGGGCTTTCCCTTCCCAATGGGGGCACTGACATAATCTAGGAAATCAGAGTGAAGGCTGGACGCATACAGGTTAGCAGCTTTACAGGTGTCCATGGTGGAGCCACCACCCACAGCAACATACGCATCAAAAGCTCCCTTTCTGGCAAACTCAATAGCTTCCAGGAAGCTTGGAGAAGGGAACAGAAAAACAATTATGTCATATTTTTCAGAAGTAAATTGCCATGACATTAAGAGAGGCCTGGGACAAGTTTTAAGCAAACAGCGATACATACTAGCTTCCATTTAAAGTAAACAATAATAATAATAAAAAAATACCTTCTATCAGTTGGTTCTACTCTCACATTATCATAAACCTTGAAGTTGATGCCATTCGTCACTAGAGAATCCATAACTATTTGTACGGGAGGGAGCTGGGAAAGGTTCTTGTCTGTCATTAAACAAACATTTTTAGCACCCATGTTCTGTAGGTCCTACAATAACAAAAATAAGTTAAGTTCGATGGCACTAGAAATGTAATAAACACTTCTGGCAACCTTAACATTGAACATTTTTAAAAACGAAGAACTCAGCTGTTGTCAAGTTGTACTTTTTAAAAAGATATGTAACCTCTACAGTAGCCTCTAGACATCTTAAATACTTGCCATTCCCACTTCCTTCGTAACCCCTGCTCCGTATCTAATATTTGAAACAGCCATCTGAAAAACAAAAAAGATTTAGGTAATGGGTGTATTAGAGATTTGATCATTTCATTTCTAAAAGCCTGAAATAGTTCTTCCTTGTCTCGAGAATAAAGTATATATTCTGCAGCATGGCCTCCCAGGTCACCCGCATCAGGCCTCAGACTCATCGTACTTCTTTAAGCAAACCATGCCTCTAGTCACATTGGAATTGCATACCTTTTCCCACACACTTCATAAACTCTCAGTGGTTCCCTCAGCTTGAAATGCCTGCCTTCCCTTAGCTGCCTTCATAGCTAAGTTACCTCTCAAATTTCGTCTTATTTTCCACTTTAAATGTCGCTGACTCTTGTATTTTTCACCCCTTCATTCGCTCAGCTAACCATTCATCATCCAACCATTCATCTATCCAACTATCCTGGCATGCATATATCCATCCATCCATCCATCCATCCATCCATCTATCCATCCTCCCTCCCACCCAATGCTACTGAGTGCCTGCTATGTTCCAGGCACTGTGCTAGGCTCTGGTTACACAGCTACGAACAAGGGGAACATGGCCTCATTAAGTTTACAGAAGAGAGAAGAGTTTTTATATTGATGGGTGATGAGTCACTTTTGGCTCAAAGACATGTTTTGTTTGATCCATGTTATGTTTAAATTCCTTATGTTTGAATTGGCTAATAATTCTTAAAAACCAGGATTAAAAAAATCCAGTGTGACTGTCTGCTCTCGCTTGGATAATTGGGCAACACGGGGCCTGCCCTCCTATGGGGCAGCAGTCACGTGGGGCTGAGTGGAGGCTGCATCCTTCAGATAGGCCTATGCTCAGTAAACTTAGCACGGGCCTCACCCAGCCTGCTCATGCATGCTTTACTGTCAGGCCCCTGCTGGCATTTAACTTATCACTCCTGAACTAGGCAGAGACAGTATTTAAACAAATAATTATGTAATTACAGAATTAATTGTTCCTATATTCTTGTGCCAAAAGATTACTTGGACATCTTTTGGGATTGTTATAATTTCAAAACTAAAGAAGAATTAACATACAACATATATAATAAGTTGGAAAGTTTGTAGAACCAGGAACCTGTCCTATTTTAATGGCTATACAGAAGACAGTATTCTAAATATTATTCATGTTATCAGAAAATTTATATTCCATTATCCTAACAAGGTACTTGGCTAAATAGTCCCTGATCATATCATGAAATTAGGGAACACCAATTAATTACAGATTTCAAATGAGATAATAATGTATTAGCAAAATATCCTATTTGTATTTTTTTCAGGTCATTTATAAAAGAAAGAAAGGATTGATTAAATTTACCTCAAAGGCATAATCTGTTGTTTTCTCAGAAGGTGAAAATCCAGGGGCTAGAAATGTAAAACTTAGCATCAGAGTAGGCCTCAAAAATAAGGCGAAATATTGCTATTTGATGGTAAATTGGTATCCCAGCAGTGAACATAAGCATCTCTCTTGAAGCCTTACCTAAAATATATTTTTCAGGTTTTACTGTTGCATATTAAAATTAAACTTGCATTTTAAGACTATGTAATGCTAAGTTGATGCTGACTGTATGAAAATAAAGTATATTCTCCACTGAAATTAAAAAATACTTTTGAAAACATAATGTGTAAAAATCTTTTAGGAAAAAATCTTCTAGACTCCCAAGTTATTTTAGAGAACAACTATTAGTAAATTCATTAGAGTTCTGCTTATACTTCTTATTGCCACCGTGATCATTTAAGATTTTTTCCCCATGGAGGTTACTTAACACAGTAAGATATTTCTATTTTTCAAACTTATACATATAAAAAATTTAGTTTTCTTAGTAAAATTTACTGAAATATATAAACTAATATTTCTTTGCAAAGCATCCAGTTTTAGTTGTGGCAAAAATGGTTTTTCTGTGATAGTGGAACAAGAGGGCCCCACTAAATGAATTCTATCCTCATTTTTATCTACTTTTTAAAATCAGTTCTGGTTAGTCATAAGATTAAATAAAATGTCTACAAAACAATTTTTACTACTTTTTCTTTTTAAAGAAAAAGAGACTATAACTAGACGACAATCTACCTTCAGTTAGCTGAGGGCCAGGGTATCCTTAACGAAAATTCAAATTTCTTTGATCCCTACTGGCTTTAAAGAAATAATCTATTACTTCTGTGATTAAAGTTTGGGAAAAGACATAAATTGGGTCCTATTAAATAGCGAGGTTATCTTTCCCTAAATTATTAATTTTATTCCCCCAAATAGGACAGTCCTGATTCTTTCTTGAAATCGAGTAAGAAATGAAGAAAACCAGCTGAAGACAAAATTCTGCATATGTTCATGAGGGCCTGAAATTCTGGGGATGCTACTGCTTGGTAGATGGCCGTTAATGAATGACAGGCCCCTTGGCTTGTCCTCAAGTGTGAGTCACTGCAGCGGCAGGCAAAGCCCTCAGCCATTTTATCAGTTCCACTCCCTAACAGGCTTCTCTGCGGGTTTTTGCTTAGGATCCGGACGGGCAGGCCCCTTCCTTTCTATCCCTCTCGCTGTGCTGTTTAGATGTGACCTTTCCTTCTAAGAGGTGAAATCAGTGTTTGTGTCAGTGATGCATGTGACATTCTGAGGACATGCTGAAGCTCCAATGAGCTTCCTGCTGCTCTGTGGACAATGGAACTGGTAAGGATTAAGATGTCTGTGGACTCTGAAAACTTTTGTCATTATTTTTAATTATTAAAAAACAGAATGTTATTTAAAAATGGATACAAATAAGTTTTTTTTCCCCCCCTTTTAGGAACCACCTCATTCTCTAGCCTCTTTCTTTTTTGGAGATGTATTCGAAACTTCCAAAGATTTCATCTTGATTAATTCTGTTTGATGAATTCAGACAATCTGAAAACCCTATCCACACCACCATGTTCAGCTTTGGCACATCATTCTATCTAAAACAGAAAAACATTACAAATAGTACTGAATATATATTTGAGCCAAATATATAATCAGTAGCATACATGCCGCTAACATCAGATAACTAGAACTACACATTACCAATTTCGAATGAGAAGACAACCATTTTTATCAACCTTCTCATGTCCCTTGATTTTCTTGCTTTACCCTTTGCCCAAGTGTATCATAAGTGCCAACCGTGGAAAAAACCACTGTGGCCAACATAAAAACACAAATTGTATTGTTACCTTGTGAATAAGTATGAGAGTGAGTTGGGCACTGGCATCTAGGGAAAAGAAAAAGAAAAGAAAAAAATATAAAGTGAAACTGGAAGAGCAAAAGCTAAGAAGCCTGAACGTCAGTCACTTACTTCGCAGTCTAGTCCTAAGATGCTATCAAAGTAATCAATAGCTATTGGCAAACGCTGTCCATAGAAAAACAGAAATTGCCCTGGACAAAAAGTTTACTCAGTCTTTCCAGTGCTGTAGGCCCATTCTTTCATGAATTATTCAAGCAGTACTTAATAAATGCCTATGGGGAGCTGGGATGAGCACTCTGGGAATACAAGTAAGTCCAAGATGGGGTCCCTGATCTTGATAAAATCCAGGGTGTAAAAAAGATGGGGCCCCTGGTCTCAGTAAGGGCCCAGCTCTTATTAGGTCAGGAGCTTTGACCAAACTTACCCACAGGTAAATACTCATGCATCTCATCTCCCCCCCGCGCGGCCCCCAACCTACCCCTAGGATCTTTCCTTGTATTTTCCCATTGTCTTCAGGTGTTTAACGTCAAACTTCAAACAGGCTT
>NW_024350926.1:1926224-1960449 GCF_902729225.1 Pteropus medius | reverse complement strand
GCGCGGCCCCCAACCTACCCCTAGGATCTTTCCTTGTATTTTCCCATTGTCTTCAGGTGTTTAACGTCAAACTTCAAACAGGCTTGGCCTATTCTTCTAAGAAGCCCCTCCTGGGCCTGCTGGCCTCCCTGGGTACCACCCTGAGCCTGCATCCATTCTCAGTCAAGCTTCAAGGACCGGCCACCACTGCCCAGGCTCCGGTGCTCATCCCCTCCCTGGCTAAATTGCGCTCACACCTCTCCCTTTCTTCTCACCAAAGCCCTTACCTCTTCTCAGCTCTCAGTCTGCTTCTCTGCTCTTGCTTTCGGTGTCCCTTCCCTGTCCTGGTCACTTCCCGGTTCTTAGACAGTCCCTTCACTGGCTTCCATTGTCCTGCTTGCTGTTTGAGCGTTGCAAGAAGGTTTTGTGTTTCTATTTATTGCCCAGAGGACCTTTTCATAGTGGGGTTCCCACAGATATCTGAGTGTATAACCTTCCTTTCCCCATTCAAAGTTGGAATGGAAACATCTAACATCTGAGGAGGAAGGAAGGAGAAGGGATGAACTCAGCGGTGGTCATGATCGCCAAAACTGAGACTTGGGAAGTCAAAACCACGCGGTGGTGAGCACCACTATGAATCAAGGCTGCCACCTTGTGGGCGCTGCTGAGAATGCCAAGCGCCAAGAGTTTCCCAGCTGGTCTGATCCAGCTGCAGGCTCCCGCGGGAGAAATGGAAGTAGGCAAGGCCAAGGTGATCTCCTTCACAGGTGGACTTTACGCCCTCCAAGGACAAGAAAAGGGAGGCAAAGAGAAGAAAAAAAAAATCAAACTCAAAGCTTTCCAATGTCCAGGACCTTGGGAGCACACGCTTCCTTCCACCCTCACCCTTGTCTATTTCCCATTTTTCAGGCTTGGAGGCTACCTCAGTTCATCATTTCTATTCCTTCCTATTTGTGCTTTGAATCCCATCCCCTCTTGCGGTCTTAAGACCTCCATCTGTCCTGTATTTCCTAGTCTTCCCTTTCACTTGATCCTTGTCACATCAGATTTAAGAGTTTCATGCCTAAAACGTCCAACCTCTTGCCCTCCCTCACCCCCTTCCCTGCTTGTTCTCTCTCTGGCTCTCCCCTCCTGGCCTACATCCACTGGCCTCATTTCTTTGTCTCCCGCACATTCCTTGGCTCCCTGAAATCTGGCTGCTGTCTCCACAAGTCCTAGCTTTCCTGCTGTATCCTTACTTCTCAGAAACTTCCTGGCACCTGCTCTCACAGCAGCCAACACTGTGGGCCACTCTCCTTGGGTGGCTGAAACATTCTTCGTGGCTTCCAGATCCCCTGCTCACCTGGGTTTCCTCTAATTATTCTTCCTCTGGCTTCTTTTCCACTCTGCCCTGCCCATTCCTTAAATGTTGGCTTCTATCCTGGGCTCATCCCTCACCCTTTATAGCCAAACACGCATCAAGGCCTCAAATATTTCTCTACCCAAATCCATCCACTTCTCTGGGGCCTTTTGCCACTCTCTGGTTCTGCTGTCTTCTCTCATCTGGATTACTAGAGTTCCTTACAGGTTTCTCTTAGCTCCACCTTTGCCATTCTGTGGTCAGGGGCATATTTCCAATGATGTCCGCTCTTGTTTAAAAGTACTTTGGTGGCTCCTTGTGGCTCTTAGGATGAAGTTCAGATCTGACTCTGCTTCATTGGCCCCACTAACGTCTCCAGCCCAGGCCCTCATTCCCTCCATCTCTGGGGTTGAGCTCTTGAAAAATTAACTTGGTTCTTGTCCTTTCATCAACCACGCTCTCTCTCTCTCTTGCCTCCAGAATTTTGTCCTTGTTATCTCCTCTGCCTGGAACAGACTTCTGGGTAACTAGGTGCTTTCTCATGTCAAGTCAGATGTCACTTCCCTAAGGCCAGGGCCCTGGGCTGACACACTCTCTCTGTGGCCCACAAGACCTGTGCCTCCCTCCCCATTAAAACTTATCAGACAGTGTTGCTGGTGCTCCCTTCCTGTTTCCATCTTCCTGGAGACTGTAAATTTTGTGGTAACGAGGCAAGAGGCACCCTATCTCACAACTTTATCTGCAGTGCTAGCATGGTGCCAGGCACAAAGTAAGCCCTTAATACTGAATGAATGAATGAATAAATGAATGAGTAAATAAATACGTGTACGTATTTAAAATCTCCTGACCATCTTCTGTCTTTTCCTGGTGTGCAAGGACACAGAGCCTGGCTTAGGGAAGGGAGAATAAACTGTGGGCTCCCCCACCTTCTTAGGAAGGCCTGAAACCACTGATGGGCTCCTTTGTACTCTTCCTGAGAAGCAGAGGAAACCCCAGGTAGAGCAAGCCCCTCATCTACCCAGCTCCTGGCTCTGGCCCAATCATTTAAGCTTTCACCCTTGTATCATTGACAAGCTGGCCATGCTCTGAGCAAAGGCCAACCCTTCCCCTGTGCACGAAATCCCAGCCCCACTCATCTACTCAAAGACATCACTACCAATTCTTCTCTCTCTCCTGCATCATCAAAATTCCCCTCGAAATAGATCTTACCCATCAGAATGGAATTGTTACTTTCCCCATTTTATATTAAAAAGCAAACTACAACCTTCTTTTGTCTCTCTTCCCGCTCCTGATGCTGCCTCCACCTCTCTCCTTCCCTTTAGCTGACTGTACCCGCTCTCTTCAATTTCTCTTCTCCCATTCTCTCTGGAACCTCTTTCTAATCAGCTTTTGCCCCATGACTCCAATGCCCAGCTTACCAGATCACTGATGCCCTTCACCTTGCTAATATATCACTCAGTTCTCAGTTCTGTCCTCCTCTCACCTGACCTGTCAGCAGGTTCACTCCTGTCCACGCTCTCCTCCCTGGAAACACTTTCTTCCCTTGGCTTCCAAGACAGCACTCTCCGGTTTTCTTCCTACTGCACTGGCTGCACCTGATCTAGCTCCTTCTGCTCTTGAGTCTGAACGCTAGGTCCTAGGGTTTAGCCTATGGGCGCATCTCTCTTCTTTCCACACTCACTCCCTGACTTCTCATTCCTTCCTTCTACGATGCCTTCCTTCTACGATGATGACTTCCGCATTTATCTTCCTGGTTTAGACCTCTCACCTAAACTCCAGATTCAACTGCCTGCCCGGCATCTCCACTTGAATGTCTATTAGGCTTCTCACAGTTTTCTTTAAGACTCAGCTCCTGGTCTTCCCTCAAAGCCTCCTTCCCACCCTAGTTTAATGGCAACTTCATCCTTCCAGTTGTTCAGGCCAGAAAACCTTGGGGTCATCCTTGACTACCCTTACCTAGCCCCCAATGTCTCTGACCTCATCTCCCCCTTGCTCACCTTGCTCACCTTGCTCTAGTCACCATGTTCTGAAACCATGCCAGGTGTGGCCCACCTGTAGGTATCCTTCCAGAGAGCCACATCCTTTGCTCCCTCCCTCCACTGATCTTTCCGCAACAGTTACCTTCTCAGTGACTGTGGTTGGCTAAGCCCCTGAAGATATTCCGGTCCTATTCTTTGGAACCTATGAATGTTACTTGATAAAGAGGGACTCTGCAGATGTGATTAAATTAAGGATTTTGAGATGGAGAGATTATCCTGGATTATTGGAGGTGGGGGCTCACGTAATCACAAGCATCCTTATAAGAAGGAGCTGGAGGGAGATCTGACACAGAAGGTGGCAATGGACCACCGAAGTACGATGCTACAATGCTGGCTGTGAAGATGGAGGAAGGGGCCACAGTCAAGGAATGCAAGGAGTAAAGCTCTAGAAAGGGCAAGATGATGGATTCTCCCCTAGCGCCTCTCAGGGAGTGTGGCACTGCTTACGCCTTCCTTTGGGCCCAGTAAAACTGACTTTAGAATTCCCGAACTCCAGAACTGTAAGAGAAAAAAAATGTGTGTTGCTTTAAGCCACCAAGTTCATGGTAATTTGTTATAACAGCAATAGGAAACTAATAGTGAGGTCTTCACTGACCATCTTCTCTAAAATTGTATCCCCTCCTCCAACACCCGATTCCCCTTTACTGTCTCTTACATTACTGGCTTTCAACATTTAACATACTCTAAACTTAGTTTATTGTCTGCCCCACACACTTAACCGCCAGTGAGGTTAGGCTGTTTTATTCCCTGCTGAACTCCAGGGATGAGAACACCGCAAATCTGCAATGAATGTGAGTCCTTCCTTCCTGGGCTTCCTGCCACCTCTCTGGCCATGCCTCCTATGCTTTAATGCTGGTGGTTCCTTTTCCTCCACTCAAAGTGCAGATCATTTGCAAATCCAGATGCCTAAGGAGGCCGGCAGGAGGGGCCAGAGCAGCTAGCTGTCAGAGCAACTGCTATTTGGAGTGAGTGGTGGGCTGTGCTGGGTCCCTTGGCAGCTGGAGTCCTTGCCCTGTCCTAAGGTGGCCACTTCGCCTCCTCCCCAGCAGACTTTCCCCAGATGAAATGTGGGCCCACTGATGCAATTTCCCAATTTTCCAAGATTTTTATTTGAAATCTCTCACGTTTAAATGCTTACCCTATTTAAAAAAATGAACATGTGCAGAACAAACAAAGCACCGTTTTCCCCCTCCACCTATGACAATGCTGCTCCCCGGGACTTCTCAGAGCTTTTCTCCATGTTTACAGTTTGCCAAGGCCTTTGCTTCCACATTCATGATTTCAACTGTCCACTACACACGTGGATGAGTTCTCAACTCGCTCCTGAGCTCCAGAACAATATATTCAGTTCCCTGCTGGTTGTCTTCATCTGGACATACCGGAGGCATGTCCTACTCAAAATGCCCAAGACTGCAGTTGTCATGTTCCTCCTGAAGCTAAACCTCCTACAGTCCCAATCTGGGTAAATGGCCCAACTGTTTCCCTGATGCTCCAGCCGGAAACCTCAACTTCTGTCTCACTGATGAGATCCCAAACTCTGCTGATTCTAACCAACTCTTCAGTATTTCTCATATCTACCCCTTGTAGCAGCTGCCTCTCCTTGGTGCCGGAAGCCATCCGCTTTTAGCTGAAACATTACAATTACCTCTAGTCTTTCTTCTCCACTCTATACTGCCACAGAAAACTTTAATGTAATTCTAATTGTGCCACACTCCTTTGTCATACAACCGTTCCAAAAACATGCTCTACATGACACAGATTCCAAGGGATGTGAATGGTGATGCTTCTAAGAAGAGTTCTACGATGATTGGTTTAGAATAAAGAGTTTAAATACAGCTAACCTCCCCTCTCCACCCCCATAGGACTTCGGAGAGCCCTGTGTATATCCCGACTCTCCAAGAGGGCTATGCAGCAGAGAGCAGTTTCCCAAATCTATTTGGCCATGGAATTCTTTTTTTCATGGGGTATTTCAAGGTATTAGTGTTTCACAGTGAGAGCTTTTGCTTCCATACCTTTCCATGATCCATAGGACACAATTCAAATTTCTTAGCATAGACCTGAGAACAAAGACTGAATAGCCAGAATATCTGGGTTCAAATTATGACTGTGCCATGTTCTTAGCTGTGTTAACACTCGACAAATTCTTCTCCATGCCTTTCTTTCTTAATTTGTAATATGAGGATACAATACCAGTATTGCATAGGATTGTTGTAAGGATTAGATTACTATTAACAATACATGTAAAGAGTGCAGGACAGTGCCAGGCACCTGGTAAGAACTCAGTAAGTTCTATCTTCTCAGTCATGGTCTTTCACCATCTGTCTTCTCCACCTTCACCTCCTCCAATGAAGGAAGGTCCAGGCTTTAACTACTTTTAGGCCTGAACTCCATCTCTTGCCTCTGGCGCTGCTCTTCCTTTGCCTGAAATTCCTCTTTAGTCCCCCCACTTCCCCTTTATATCCACCTGCTTGTGCACCAGGCCCACTAGTGCACTTGCATGGTCAACAAGTACTTTACCAGGCGGCTGCCGTGTAACCCGCATTTCTGGTGGGGGAGTCAGACATGCGTAACATTTAACATCCTGGCTCCCTGTATATGCCAGGGAGTGAAGCCCCTGGTGCTTTCCCACGTCCACCATTCTCCTCCATACCCTCTGTCAGCTGCATTTTCCATAGGCCCGTTTTACAAACTCTGTCCCCTCATCTGATATCCAACGAGACTTTAAACTGCTCCGGACTCTTTCATCTTTGTACCCCTGCACCTAGAACAGCTTTTGGCACAGAACACGCACCCAGTATTACTGTGTTGATTGCGTACATGAATTTGCCTTGGTCACTGTGCCAAGCCCTCCACTGCCTGCCACGAGGTGGGAACCAGGCACTGAACTCTCTGGATCGGTGCTCTTAACCGCAGAACAGGGTAAAAACCTGCCTCACTGCGCGGCGCGTGTTTGCAAGGCTGTGACAACCCTGTCCCGCCCCGCACGCAGCGCCAGCGCACGGCGGTGGACCCTTCCCAAGTTCTTGAAAGTAACCCGAGGAAGAATGTGCGGGGCCCAGCAGGTCACACCCAGGGAGGCTGCGTGGGCACGACGGCGCCCTCGGGTCCCCTGCCCGCCCGCCGGGGCCAGCACTCACGCTGCTCGCTGCAGTTGCCTCAGCAAGTGGGTGACCCGAGCGCGAGCGGCGGCGGCCATGGCTGCTCCGCGTCTCCCTGCGCCGCGCCCGCTGTGACGGCCAATGCTGGCCGCGCCCTCTCCTCCCGCCCACTCCGCTAGGTCCCGCCCCCAGGCGTCAGTCCTTGGTGGCTCAGGTCCGCCTTCCCACCAAAAAACCTCAGCTGACCCCGCCGCAGTCTCAGCATCCACCTTTGAAATGACCATAAAGGTAATTGTCTTGGGTATTAAATCTACTTAAACCCCTCTATTTCACACGTAGGGAAAGGGAGAAACAAGGGCATTCTGTCCCTGCTGATTCCTTAGAGTGCTATTCTGCCTTCTTAATTTTCAGAATTATTGAGACACTGCATTTAAACTTTGAACAATAACCGAGAACCTTGCAAAAAGCCGGAGGGGTCCTTTGTTACAGGGTCAGTGTTGTGCCCAACTGCTAAATCGTCTAAAAACATAAATCAAAACTCAACAAACCCATCCCACTCCCCCACCCCCGCTGATTTTAAAAGATTAAATGCTCAGCTTTTTGAAGTTGTTCAGGATTCCATTAAACGGTTTCATCAGTAGTTAACTTTCCACGATTACACTGCACTCTGGGAGGGCTTAGAAGCTCCAAGTGCACGATGTCACAGTTGAAAAGTTAACAATGATCAACTTGCTGAAGTTCACCTTTTATCAGAAAGTATCCTAAGACAGTAATCATTGAACATGTGTTTTAAGTAATCTATTATGAAATCTGAATATTTTCTTTCACAGTAATTTCTAAAAGTAACCTTATAAAAATAAGCACTGAAAAAATTCCCAATTTCAATTTTCTGTCAATTATCAGATCAGAGTGGCTCTCAGCCCTACAAGAGCAGCACCCGCCCCCGGATTCTAGATCATCTATGAATCCTTTTCAGGAGACATTTATTTTTACAAAGATGAGTTACTGAAATCAGGGAAAGAGACCCAGAACAGATATAAACATTTCTCCTCCTAAATAAACCAGTTCAGGTCAATGTGACAAGTGAATCAAAAAATAACGTTCCAATTAAAGATTCTGTAGGTTTTCTGTTCCCCAACAGACCCTATTTGAAGCTTTAAAAAAAATTAGGGGCCTAAATGTTGAGAAAGATTTCAGTACCTTCTGGATCAATAAGGATTACCATTATTTAGTTGAGCCCAAATTTACTATTTATAGTAAAATCAATGTTTTCAGTGTTGAAAAGCATTAAATCTCTTCTGACACCAGTTGTACTACACTTTCAATATTGATACCAAAAGAAGTATTTCTTAAAAAGTGGTCTGCTCAAATCAAGACAATATAGCTGCTTTGTTTTTTTAGAAATAAATGAAAATAATTTGTTCCAGGTACGAATTTACTTAAGATTTCTACCAACAGCCAAACAGTTAAAAGCAACATTAGATACATAGTTCTGTTAAATAACTTTACAAGTTACTTGTAAGGCCAGTTCTGAAAATGTAATGTGTATATCCATTGCCACCCGCTTTGATAAGTACACAAGCTTTTTAGAAAAATGACAAAATCAACCTAGTCTCTGAAACATGACCAACTCTCCCTCACACCATATCCAAAGTTTAAAAAAAAAAAAGGTGGTTGTTTAAAAATAGAGCTTATTCTCAGTTTCCACCATTCTTTCTCTAATTCTTATGTCCTCAATTACATTCTTTAAATTTCCAGTCAAAGTCTTGGTTGTGGGAAAAACATTAACTTGCAGAGTCCAACAATGACGTAGTATCTCGAGGGGAAGGCAATCCTATCCCTTAAACTTCAAGCAGAAAGGAAGCAACGGCTACCTTCGTTTGCACCCTCCTTCAGGACCTAGAACTTCACATTTAATGTAGTTCTTGGTTTACCGGCGGGTTCGAGGGTGAAATTTACTTCCTTCTCTTTCCTCCTTGGTGTTGACCTCCTTTCCTCTTGCCACCCAAGCCAGGCGGCCCGGAATTCATCTTGCTTCCCAAGCCGCCTTTCCTCCTCCCTCCTTGGCTGGGCAGACCCCCTTTCCTCTTGCCTCCAGGGCCCTGCCGGCCCCCTGGCCCCTGCCGGCCCCCCTTTCTCCTGCCCTTTTGGCTCAATTTCCTCCTCTTGGCTGCCTCCTCCTGTTCCTCCTCCCTCATCTGCTTATTGGTGGCCCTCGTTATATCCAGCTGAGGCTTTTTGCTGTTCATGACTCGCAGCATCTCCAACTGGCTCTTCTTCTCGGCTGCAAAGTCCCCGAAAAGAGGCTGAAACTTCCTCTTCTTGCCAGAGCCCCGGGGCGCCTTCTCCTTGGGCAGGCGCTCCTGGAAGCGCCCCACAGAAGCAGTGGAGACCTTGGCCACCTGCAAGGCGCGGCCCAGCTCCTCCTTACTCTGGTGTCCCGTAGGGTGCAAGCCAGCCGCGCTGGGCAGCTGCGTCTTGTGCGAGCGAGCTAAATTACGCAGCCGGTTCAGCTCGTTCTTGGCCACCCGTTCCTTCTTAGCCTGAATCCGCTTGGCAAACTGGTCCTCCAAGGGGTCGGCACTGCCGGGCACCTCTATCAGCCATTCCTTGGTGTCGTCGCGGGCGCGCTGGTAGCCCCAGCGGCGCCGCCACTGGCCGCTCACCTCGTCCCACACTAGATTGGTCTTCTTCTTGGGACGGATACCTTTGAGGCGCGCGAACTGCTGCCAGCGTGTAAGCGGCCGCGGCCGGGGCACCGGCTTCTCCCGCGGCAGGCGAGTGGTGGGCTCCGGCAGCCGCGCCACCAGCGCCTCCTCCACGCGCTCCGTGGGCAGCTGCCACAGCTGGTTGATGAGCAGTTGCGTGTTGTCCCGCGCCAAAGCCCGCAGTTCGGCCTCTGGAGTGGGTCCCTCGCGCCGCAGGCCCGTAGGGGGGTTCCGGTCCAACGCCAGCAGGTTACCCAGGTCGAATTCCAGCTCCAGTTCTTTGTGCACCGTAATGCGCTGCAACTTCTCTGCCTCGTCCTGCTCCGCCCTTGCCAGCAGCTCCTCCACGTTCTGGCCCTCCATGGCTCCGGCTCGGCGGTTCAAATCACTTCTCCGCCAGCGCCGGCTCAAACTAAACCAACAGAAACACGTGCGACCGCGCAGACGCTCGCCCCGGAAGAGAAAGCTCCACTTCCGGAGCAGCCGGAACTGGCTCACAATCCGGGCTACTCGAGGGAAGGCCGACAGAGGGCGGTGTTGGAGAGCAGATGGGATTCGTGGCGGTCCTTTTGGCTGGAGCCCTGAAGGAGGTGGAGCTGGCGGGAGGAGCCTAGACTACAAATTCCGGAGCCTTACTGGGATTGCGGGTCCCACGAGGCAGTGGCACAGGTGGGCGGCGCAGGTTCGTGGGGCCGCAGATTGTGGGGTTTCCGACCGATTCTGTCACATTTCAGTGAAAATGCGTTCTCAAGATGTTTCGCTAGTCAGCCCTTTTGGGGACACTATTCTACCAGAGCCCGACCTACTCGTGGCGGTCCTGAGTGTGGGCCGAAAAAGACACTTTCCACAGATACCTGCGAAGCTAAGTGTAGAGGAAGACTCGGTTTGCTTTGGGAGCGAGCGGGGCTGACAGACCGTTCCGCGTGGGCCCGAGCGCGCGCCCACCCTCGCCACCTGAACGCTGGTATTCCAGCGTCCCGAGCCCCATCCTCTCCTAGCTTGTGGCAAAAGAGCGCCGGGCTCTGCAGTTAGGGTGCTTGGGTTCCAATCCTGACGACCAGGGTTTTGTTTGACCTTAAGCTTTAACTCGTTTTAGCCTCTTTTAAAAACCAACCTCCTAGGGCTGTTACAAAGATAAATGAGTTAATATTCCCCCAAGAGAGTTTAGACTAGGGCCTGGAACATGTAAGTACTCAATAAATGTTAGCTAAATACCAGTTATTTAATCTTCGCAATGGCTTTGGGAGCTAAACTGAAGAAGCAGTCTTACACAGTGACCAAACCCTAGGTTCTTGAGTCAGACCACCTAGAATGAGATCTAGGATTACTGTATCTACCTTGTACAGGTTGTTTAACCTAAGTTGTCATAAGTTAATAAATATACAACAGTTTCTGGTGTATGGTAAGTACTCAATAAGTTAGCTGTTATTCACCATATTCTTCTGATGACAGAGGAAGGCTCGGAGAAGTAAAATGACTTGTCTAAGGTTATACAACTAGGAAATGTGAGAGCAGGACGTGGCTTACTCATGGCTTTAAAACTATGTACATATTCTCTGTAATGTTTTCCAGGCTCTTGATACTCTAAAAGTGTGGTCTCTGGACCAGCATCATAGCACCAGCTGGGAGTTTGTTAGTAATGCAGAATTTCTGGCCTCACCCCAGACATAATAATTCAGAACCTTCATTTTAATAAGATCTCTAAGTGGTGAGTATGTACAGCCATGTTTCTAAGGCACTGCTGATTGTGTTGTGCACAGATTTTGTTTTCCTTTAAAGGGTGGTTGGGAATAGTGAAGAGGCAGACATGCTGGAGAATTAACCTATAGAAACGGACAGAATAGCCATTAGGAAATAGATTTCAGTTGAGTTTCTGCTAGAGAGGGCTTTAGATACAGCTGCATCTGTCGCACCTGCCCCATGAGTTTGGCCTCTTTGTGAGCTATCTTTCCTCAGCTCTCTGTTGTTCGTTAATTCATAAACCATAAAATGAGCACATTTTATATTTCAGGTATTGTGCTAGAATCTTCTTTATCTTTTCTAAAAGAGTTTTAGGATTTGCCAGGGTTTTTCTGAAACTTTATCTAATACTCAGCACCAAGTCTTTAATACCAATCATTCCCCCGGCCAAGGCTAGGTCAATTGCCTTATTGGGTAACTGGTTTGAACTTTAAAATTTTGGAGATTTGCTGTGGGAGAGCGTTAAGGACATTGGCAGCTACTCTGGACTTGGCTTAGCTTTTGATTCATTTATTGATTTAACAAATATTTGAATACTACCATGTTTCATACAGTAGATGCAAAGATTATTGAAACCTTACGGAACAGTGGGGAAGAAGGAAAGGTAAAGAGAAATTTACCATAATGCATGATTGGGCTTTTAATAGGAAGTGCAACTATGTAGGATTTAGCTCCTTTATCAATCTTCTGAGTTAGATTTTAAAAAGCAGATGTCGACAAGTGTTGAATGGTATGGATTCTCACTGGATGAAGTACTATTTGATTTGAATCACACAAGTTAGCTCTTAATTGAACTCTATTTTATGCTCAATGTTTTTTTTTTTCAGTCCAAGTGGATTCTAATTTCCTTGATGACTGGAGACTGAGGTTTTACTTCCACTTTGCTGAGCATAGTGCTAGATACATAATAGGTATTCAATACATGGTTGCTCGAAAGAATAAGTTTATTAAATAGACTTTGCTGAGCATAGTGCTAGATACATAATAGGTATTCAATACATGGTTGCTCGAAAGAATAAGTTTATTAAATAGACTTTTCTAAATTAAAAAAGTATTAATGTTGACTATGTTAGAGTCAAGGTAAGCAAAACTATTGATTGGGAATTAGGGCTTTAAAAAAATCTTATTGAGGCGAGTGTGTAAGTGGAGGTCTCCAGCTTGCATTTGTATCATCTTTATGTTAGGTAAGATTGTTTTGTGCAGTGTCAAGAAAAGTAGAGCCTACCAGGGATGTGCAAATGTGAAATTATTTTGACAGTACAGCAAGTGGTTGCACATACTGTCTTTCCTTTGTTGGTTTTTCCCTTTGTCTTTTCTCTGTTGGTTTTCCTTCTTTTGTCTCATAAGCAGACAGATCTCAAGTTTGGTCACTAGATCTTCCTTCTTTTCCCTTTATACCTGCTTTCTATGCCATTTCATACACTCATGGTATCAGTTGCCAGTTTGGGGCAGATGGTTCTTAGAGGTACATCTTTATTCCTTTCCTTTTCAGAGCTTTAGGCTCAAATCTCCAATTACCTGCTGGGCTTTTCCACCATACTCTAAATGCAATATGTTTAAGGTCACATAACATCCATCCATGCCTCCCTCCTCCCCAGAGAAATGTTTGTAGAAGGTCTTTCATGCCCAAAGTACTCTGCTGGGCATTGGAAATACAATGATTAGTAAAAAAAATGGCTCAGTTAATGTTATTGTCATTCTAATCTAGTAATTCAGGCTTGAAACTATGATGTCATCCTTGACTTTTATCTTTCCACTCCAAATCCACTCAGGTAGGAAGTCCTGTTAAATCTGTCTCCAAACTGTCCCCTTTCCATTCCTGCTACCATAACCTTACTCCTTGCTTCTCTAGATCCTCCCTCACTCCACTCTGCTCTCTGCCCCTGGCTTCTAGCTGGGAGCAGCCAGCAAGAGGCAGTGACAGAAGATCTGAGGGTGTGAAGAGAGTGAGGTGAGGGCATGTATGCCCCCAGCCCTCTGCAGGTTGTGGGGTTTGGCTGGTTCCTCTAAAAGGCCACAGCTCCAGTTGGGCAGCTCTCTCCCTGCAGCCACCCTCTCCCAGCTCCTCTAACTATTCCCCTGGTTCCTTCAGGCTTGGAGTGGTCATGGCTCTTGCCATTGCAGCACTCTTCTTTTTGAGTTTCCTTAAATTATGCCCATATCTTGGAAATATTCCCTTTGTTGATCTTTCTTAAATTACCCAGCTGGGCTGCTACCTGTTTCCTGCCAGGACCTCAACTGACATCCAGGTTGCTAGCCCAGGAGCATTTTAACAGTTTTTTTGCCTCGGGTTTCTCTACAGGCCAGTCCTAAAGATTTACCTTGCATGGATCTGGACAAGTCACTTTTGTCAAAAACTCCCTTTTCTACCTAACTAAATGTGATTGTTCTTGGTCTTGGATGTTTGTGATCTGGCCCCAAACAATTCTTTTTGCTCACATGGCATGATAGTGCTCCTTATGTTTGTTTTTCAAATATTTCTTTCCCATTCCTATTTTTCATCTTAGCTATCTTTCTACAACCTTAAGAACATTCCTCAAAAAAGGCAAAAATGAGGTACAGGAAAGAAGAAGCAATAATTATATTTTTGTAGCAACTATTGTGAAGTTTTTTATTAACAAAAGTGAACCCATAGGGAGATTCCTCCCCTTCCTCCCTAAAACCAGAAACAAGAAGTTAATAACTTTTTTGTAACTATGGTCAGTAGAACATTTTTGTAAGCAATTTCTTTGTTCTTTTGGTACTGCATTAACTTAGATTTACTTTAAATATTTTCTAGTTGCCCCTTTTTTTTGGTAGTAGAAATTATTGGAATATTCAACCATATTTTTCAGCATAGTTATTTTGAGTATTTTTGTCTAGGAAATTCAATGTGCCAGTAATTCGATAATGAGCAGAAAAGAGCCCTTACAACACATTATTCACATAGTTCATTTTTACTGATTTATAATTTTAAATTGGAAGTACTGGAAAAGAAAATTTAATTTTGAAAATTTCTTAATTATAGACAAAAGCTGTGTATTCACATGCTTCAGTTTTAGTCAGAAACCTGTACAAAAATCAATTATTTTGTTTTAAAAGAGAACAAAGAAGGTATAGCAGTGAGGTTTTTGTGTAGTTAGTGCAGAAGCAGATAAAACATAACTATCAAACATTGTACATCTGTGTAGAAAGTACTTTGGATTTTAGGGTAGTAAAAATGATGGTAGCATTTTGGAATTGTCTTAGTTGTTTTGCTCTCTATAAAATACACAATGGTTTCTGTTTTTTAAAAATTGGCAAATGCAGTTTTCTTTATTTGCCAAAATCTTATCATCACTTGTAAGACAAATAAGCACCACTGGCTGATGGTTTTTATTCATAAGACTTTATCACCAAATCCCAAAGGAATGAGATTGGTGTTGGCTTTAGATTTTACTTCTATAAGGAGTTCAATATCAGAATGAAAGATTGATGTAAAATGGAAAACTGAAGTTCCAGAATTTTAGAGATATTTGCACTCACTCTAATAACAAAAAATATAGATATATTTATTAAATTATCTTTTTCTATTTTAATTTGTGAAAGTAAAATTGCAATGTCAGAAATCTTTTTGGGTTTCTCTTAATAAGTTATTTATTTTTATAAATAACTTTATGGTGATTTACTCTGGATTAGGCAACTGAGTCCTGAGTACCTTTTCCCTCAGGAAAGCAACTTCATTGTCACACAGGCTTCAATTTGTCTTTGTAACCATAGACCGTGTGTGAGCATATATTAATCCAGTTTTTCTTTTAAATTCCCCACATCAGCAATATCAATAATACACAGGAAGTTATTGGTATGTCTTAACTGAGAATTGTTTCTAAGCATTATTAACCCATTAGTTTTTAGAACACATCTATGAAAAATATGAATAGAAATACTAAAAATATAACTACATAGATGATAAATTCTGTAGCCAACACTTTTCTTTTTCTAGGTGCTTTTGCTTGCCAAAGGAAAGAACCTCTTAGTGCAAAGAAGGAATGTCTTTGTATCCTTGTTAGCATCCAAGAGTGCACTGCAGTCTTACCTAGCTCCCTGACCACTTGATAATGCACAAGATCTAGCTGCTTGTGGCATGTGTACTTTCCCACAAGAACTAAATATGTCTTATTATTTAAAATGTATAAATAATGTCCCTGGTATTTTCCAGTATTTATTTCATTTGCTTCATTATCCAAGATGGTGTGAATTTTCAGTTGGGGAAGCTGACTTCTTATGGTGGGCCCCTTGGGTTCTCTTTTCTGGAAACTCTGTGGATTTCAAAGGAGATACAGTTTAGGTCTCAGAGTTTTGAAGAATTTTGACTAGGCGGCCTTTATGATTCATCTCTGTGATCCTTTTGATAAAAATCTATACTCTTCAAGTGCTTCAATATTATTTTCTTATATAGTGCTTCCTTTCCTGGTTGCTGATTAAAGTTTTTGACTAATATATCCATTCCATTTTGCAAACCTGCCCCTCTTCCTGAGTCATTTATTTATCTTATTTCCTGGACTGGTTGTATAATTCCACATACAAATCGCTCTCTGTGTGCACAAGGAGACTGACTACACAAGTGCTAATCAGTTTTTAATACCATGGAGGATGATGATTGTTTTTTGTAGGTTATTCATGATGGTTTTTTTTTTCTTTCCTTACCATTAAACTACTTTGAGAAATGGAAAGTACAGTAGAGAATGAGCAAGGCTTAGTTCATTTTAATATTTGTTAGTTGTTCTGGAAAAAAGTCTTGTAGAGAAGAAGATAAGATATAAAATATTTAATAAATATAAATATTTATAAAATAAAATAAATATAAATATTTATAAAATATAATAAATATAAATATTTATAAAATATTTATATTTATTATAAATATGTTATATTCTCAGTTTTGGGAATGAACGATTGCAGATCGGCTTATCTGTGTCTTTCCTGATGTACAACTAATAATAATTTTGATCATTACAGTTATAGAAAAGTTTTCAAGAAAGATTTAAATTGGGACAATTTTGTGTTTTTTAGTTCAGTGTTGCATCAGAGAAAGCTAGTGAGAGAATTTCAATGTAAGGAAGGTAAAGTAGAATAAAATATAATAACATTGCTGGTATGTTTAGTAATTATCATTCTGAGAATGAGTCTTAGTGATTTCTGGCCTGATTACCTAGGGCCAAATTCCCCAAAGGATCATCCCCGCCATCTGAAAAATGGGCTAACATGATTTCTCAATTTTAGAGTTCTGTGAGTCAGACATAAATTATTTAAACACACTTTGCAAAGAACCCTAGAAGAGCAGTCAGGAGATGGGTTCTGGCTCCATCTCTGCCACTCTAGTTGTGTGTGGCTCTGGTGGGTCATTTCACCTCTCTATGAGTCAGTTCCTTATCTATGAGGTGAACTTTACTAGATATATTTATTTCTATCTTAATTTATACTTTCTATTTACCTAGTCTTTTCTATACCTATTTTTCTCTGCTCTTGCATTTTATTAGCTTGAGTTTTCTTTTAGTTTCAGATATGCAACATAATTATTTGATTATTGTATATATCATGAAATGTTTGCCCTAGTAAGTCTAATTAGCATCCTAGTTCATCATAATAGGCTAATTATTGGAAATGTTCCTGTGGAGGAATTCAGTTATTTTCCAAGTTTTTACTAGAGCAGTTACAGATCCTTTTGAGGCAATTCTGTGAATTATCTCATATAGCTGTTGTAAAAAGAATTGCTAAATAAGACAGTGTTTCATAATTTTATATAAATATATATAGTTTGAAATAATTAGAGACTCTTAGTTTTTATTTTTTTTCATTGTCCTTTAACAGCTATAAAATAAAGAGGAAACGACAAATGCTGTTTTACAAAGAATATTTTACCAAATATCATTTCTCTTCTCTTTCCTCTTAGAATCTGGTTTAAAGCTGTTTTTTTACAATATGCAACAAAAGGATTTATTCCTTTGATAATATATTTAATAACAGTTGATTTAGCAGACTCTATCAATACATTACAAATCATAATTTCTTCTAAGCAAATAATTGAGAACATTTGTTACATTATATTTTTCTCCTTGTTTACAGCTCCCAAATTAGTCATATATAAAAACTGCACATTGCAGCTTTTCTACTAAGCCTCTGTGACATCTCATAATATTTGCAGCCTTGAAAGTGGACACATGATAGGATATCATAATTTTTTCCCTTTTCTAGTTTGCATAGATCATGAGTCAACAAATTTTTGGTAAATGCCTAATACAACAGAACTCCAAGTGCTATAGAAAGACCACAGGATGCCTGTGTTGCAGGGACTGTTAATATAACTGAAGAGACAAAAATGTCATCATGGGAAGGTATATAAAAAGTGTGGTAGAACTTCCCAGACATTGTAATGTACCCCCAGCATAGGTATTTGATTTCTTCCCATCATACACTAATACTGATCCCAATACTCTTCATGGCCATGTGTTTCCTCCCATGTGTAGAAAAAGCGGGGAAATCATCTAGCTCAAAATTTTGGAAATAAGATCTAGTGTATCCCAGGAGGAAACAAGATCTGAATGAAATGTGATCTAAATAAAGTGGAAGGTAAAAGTTTGAAGGGGTATCTCAATATTAATGAAGTCCTTTCTGATCTGTTTAGTAGTAACCAGTGGGAAATGAAAAATGATATAACTTAGAAACTTGCTGTCTGCAAGAGTCATGAGCTCATGAGTTTCATTAGAAAAAGTCAGTGTTCTTTATTTGATGCTGCTTCCCCTTCTGGTTTATGTTCAGCGAGGCAGAGTGACTTCCCCAGGAAACTCTGTCCTCTGACTACTTACTGTCTTTGGACTGGGGCATCCACTGTGCTCTCCTCCTACCACTACCAGAGTCCAGGCTAGAATGGATGCTTAGAATGGTGCCAGAACCATCAGAGTTGGCACTTTCTGATTGTATCATTTTTCCTACCCCCTGCTGGGTTCTATCCTTTTTGGGTTACAAATGTCAATTCTGAGCCCAGTTCAGACCAGCAACTTCAGACTTGGGCTCCCTCATAACAACATAATCTTGGTCCTTATCTCTAATTTCTGTTCTGGACTCTTGGTCCTCGGGCAGTGTTGCTGAATTTGGGTGTAACCTACCAATCAAACTTATTAATGTTTTATATAACAAAATTATAAAAGTATAACATGACATCACTTTAGAATTGAGATGAATGAAAGTGACAACTATAATTTAAAATGTAAACCTTTTGTTTAACAGAACTGAAATCAGAAATACGTAAAATTTTGGAAAATAAAACCTAGAGATATCCAAATTGGGGTTTTATGATTTTAAAATGGCGTAAGTGCTTTTAAAGATTCTCTAAGAGAGGAGCGTGGCCTTCTCCTCTCCTAGCCATGGTGTGTGCTTGTCTACTAAGATCAGTGTATTCCAAAAAGGGGAAATCATTTGCCATAAATGTTGCTTTGCCCGCTGTGTTCAAGGCTCCCGTTCAGCCAGATATTATGAACGTTGTTCACATCAACTTGCGCAAAAGCAATAGACAGCCGTATGCTGTCAGTGAATTAGCAGGTCATCAAACCAGTGTCAGGTTGTGGGGTACTGGCAAAGCTGTGGCTCTAATTCCCAGGGTTTGAGGCAGTGGGACTCATCGTTCTGGCCAGGGCGCTTTTGGCAATGTGCCGTAGTGGCCACATGTTTGCACCAACCAAAATCTGGTGCCATTGGTACCGCAGAGTGAACACAACACAGAAGTGATACGTCATCTGCTCTGCCCTGGCTGCCTTGGCCTTACCAGCGCTGGTCATGTCTAGAGGTCATCACATTGAGGAAGTTCCTGAACTTCCGTTGGTAGTCGAAGATAAAGTTGAAGGCTATAAGAAGATGGAGGTTGTTTTGCTTCTTAGGAAACTTAAGGCCTGGAATGATATCAAAAAGGTCTCTGCCTCTCAGCGAATAAGAGCTGGCAAGGGCAAAATGAGAAACTGTAGTCATATTCAGTGCAGGGGACCTTGCATCATGTATAATGAGGACAATGGCATCATCAAAGCCTTCAGAAACATTCCTGGAATTACTCTGCATAATGTAAGCAAACTGAACATTTTGAAACTTGCCCCTAGGGGGCATGTGGGCCATTTCTGCATTTGGACTAAAAGTGCTTTCTGCAAGTTAGATCATCCATATGGTACTTGGCATAAAGCTGCCTCTCTCAAAAGGAATCTTCCCAGGCATAAGATGCTCAATACAGACCTTAGCAGAATCTTGAAAAGCCCAGAGATCCAAAGAGCCCTCCAAGCACCACGCAAGAAGATTCATCGCAGAGTCCTAAAGAAGAATCCGCTGAAAAACCGGAGAAATTTTGAAGCTAAACCCACATGCAAAGGCCATGCACTGGAACACCATTCTTTGCCAGGCCAAGAATCATGAGCTACTGGTGGATAAAGTAGCAGCAGCGCTAGAATCCAAATCAGAGGAGAAGGGGATTCCAGGCAGGAAGCCTGTGGTGGGGAAGAAAGGAAAGAAGCCTGGGTGGGAAAAAAAGGCTGCAGCTACCAAGAAACCAGCAGCTGAGAAGAAGCCTGTGGAAAAGAAACCTGCGGCATAAACTGAAATTAGTTTATTCTGTAAAGTTCAAATCGCTTTGGACAGCTAATTTTGAATAAAAACCTGATCAAAGAGACAGTGAGAAACAAACAAACAAAAAAGTTCTCTAATACCAGATTCTCTATAGCATACCGAACTAAGTGGCTTTTTCTTTTTGATATGGTAGATAAAAAAAATGTAACTCCAGGAGATCTTGAATCTATGAGAACATCTGGGTCAGGAATAGTACCTCCAGTACACAAAAAGACCAGGCAGGAAATGTACATGACAGCTACCACACATTGTGAAAAACTATTTGAAGAGAGATTTGGGTTTATAGCTTCCCTGGTCCAGAAATTTTGAAAATATTATGTAGTTACTATAGGTTAAACTGGGCCTGATAATGATTACTCAAGAAACCTGTTAAGCGTGTTTGCGCAGTCTCCTGGAACTAGCATTTCCCTGAAAGGGTACCTGGGTAATCCTTTTATGTGTCTGCTGTATTTGTTTTTCTGAGTAACCAATTTCTTTGTAAGGACTTTTAGGTTCATCAGACTATAGTATAATTTCATGTGCTCTTAAACTTCATCAGCATGCAAAAAATAGTAAAAGAAAAAAAGCAAGATTACAAGGAACTGAAAAACTGTCATGGGTATACAATTTTTGAATGTTGACACCAGGGAATCTGTATGGCTGAGAAGCAGCAGCCTCCTTCCTGAAACATGCTCATCCGAACCAAAGTTATAACTCATAGCAACGGATAGCCATCTTAAAGGTGAATGATCAGAATTGCAATAGAGCTGATGCGGGAAATGATTCAGAAGATTGCCCAGAAATATATTTCCTTAAATACTGATAAATCCCATGTAGCATGTGCCAGTCTGTGGCTATTATAAAATGAATTGGATTATCAGAGATTCCTTTGTCATTAGGCTGTGCCCATCATGTGTAACCCACACTTAGATGTCAGTATGAAAGTGGAAACTTCCAAATGACACTGTATGCCACAGTTACACACACACATAGGGGGTGAGTTTCAGATTTGAATTATGCTTGAGAGTCACTAAGAGTGCTTATTACAAAAGTTGGTTTTATTTTGATTCAGGGCATCTGCAGACCATTTTTCGAGACCTTGCTTTAAAATGAAAATTTAGAAATTATCAGAGAGATTTTAATTTGTTTTCTTGATAAATGGTCTTGTTCTTTGGAAGTCACTTCAGCTACAAAATGTTAAGATTCTTTGAAAAAAGGAAAATATGTTTTATCATTGCTCAGGGCCTCCCTTTTCTTCATATATTCACGATGACGCCAAAGTTTATGCACCTCACTCAGAACTTTTCTGGTGTGTATATCCAACTGTCTGTATGACATGTCTGCTTGAATGTCTGATAGACTTCTCCCACCTCAAACAGACACACTCAGATCCTCCCTCTGAGCCCGCCCCACCTATAGTTTTCTCTATTTCAGTTAGCGCAACACCATTTTCCCACTAGCCCTGGCAAAAAAACTTGGAGTCATCCAAGGGACTTTTTTGTTTGTTTATCATACCCCATATCCAATTGGCTGACAAATCTCCTTGCCTCTACATTCAAAGTATATCTAGAATCTGATCCTTTTTTCCCCACCTCTTGTTGCAAGTTGGTCTAAGTTTTTAACCATCTCTTACCTGAATTATTGCAGGTCTCCTTACTAGTTTCTCTGCTTCCATTCCTGTTCCTTTGTAATCTGTTTTCAATACAGCAGCCAGAGTGTTCTTCTAAAATTAAAACCACATCCTGTCCTTCTTTTCCTCTAAACCCTGCAGTGGTTCCCCATGTCACTCAGGATAATAGTCAAAGAACTGAGACCTACAAGTTTCAAGATCTCTGACCTCTTCCTACACCTCTCTCCCACCTGCTCACTTTCTTCTATGCTCAGTGTCTTCAATACTATTCCTTGAAGCCATAGGGCCTTTGTACTATCTGTTCCCTCATCGTACTAGTTGTCTGGAATGCTCTTCCTTGAGATATCTGAATGGCTCCCTTCCCACCACCTTTAAGTCTTTGCTCAAATGTTGTCTTCTCCAAGGGCTAACTTTTACCTGTTTATTTAAAACTGTGACCCCTTTCTCTTCTGCTCATTTTCTCTCCAATGAGTCCCCCAGCCCCCTTTACCCTATTCTCTTTTTCCATAGCACCTCTCCCTGGTAATATACTGGATTAGTTTTTCATCGAATGATTGATTTACTATTTATTTTTTGTTTTTCTTTCTCCCATAATAGAATGTAATTGCCACAAGGAAGCCTTTTTTTTTTTTCCCCTTAGAAAAAGTAAGATCTTTGAAAGTAAAGTACATTATTAGAAGGTGGGCCATGCTAAGAAGGCTGCAGGTCTGTGGGATTTGGGAGATGAAAAGGTAAAATGTAGAAAACAGAGTACTCTCCAAGGGAGCAGCAGGCTTTCAGCAAAGAGAGCTGTAAGTGCCACAAGGAAGCAGTTTTTATCTGTTTTGTTCTGAGGTGTCTCCAGTGCTTAGAAAGGTGTTTAGCACATACCAGGTGCTCAATAAATGTTGCTGAGTAAACTCAGTGACATAGTTAAGGGAGTAGTTACTGAAAGTCAAGCACTGTTCTAAGTTCTGGAAATGCAGCTGTGGATAGGACAGCTCTGCCTTCTTGGGGCTGACATTCCTAGTGGGAACTATGGCAAAATAGCAGAACTGCAGCGTGTACAGCATCTTGTGTAGAGGACAGCACAGCAGGGCTGACAAAGCGCCACAGCAATCAGAGATGGAGAACACCTACAAGCGGCCTAACACAATTTGTATATTTTTCAGACCACACTTAGAGAATCTTTGTAAAGAAGATCAGGAGTCATTTGTTTTCAAATATATTCTAATATTGATATGTTAAATAAAAAAAATGTGCAGTGAAAATTAAGTCATTTCCTACCCCAGACCATTAGATAGATCCCTAAACCTGTAGACTTCCAATGCTTCTCCCCAGAAGCAACCACTCATCAGTTTTTTGTATAAGAGTTATATAAAACTGGCGAACCATATGAAAAGTGCATGCTTTTTATTATTAACAGTGAAAACTTTGATTTGTAGGCATTAAAAGGAAGAGCAAGCACAAATACATCGCTTCTAGGAACCCCCATCTTGGTTAAACCAGGCAGATGTTATTGCCTCCCAAACTCCTTCATGTCCTTTTATAACTATCATTTTTTTTTTTATTGTGGCAAAACATATGTAAGAAAATTTGCCATTTTAATTATTTTTAAGGATACAGTTCAGTGACATTAGGTATATTCACACTGTTGCACAATCATCACCACTATCCATTTCCAGAACTTTTTCCTCATCCCAAATAGAAACTCTCTACCCATTAAATACAGATTCCTCATTACTTATTCTCCAAGTCCCTGGTATCCACCACTTTCTGTCTCTACGAATTTGCCTGTTATAAGTACCTCATATCAGTGAAATCATACAATATTTGTCCTTTTGTGTCTGGCTTATTTCGCTTAGCATAACCTCTTCAAGGTTCATCTATATTGTAACATGCCAAAATTTCCTTTCTTTTTAAAGCTGAATAATATTCCATTGTATAGATATACCACATTTTGTTTATTCACCTATTGATAAATATATGGATGATTTCTGCCTTTTGGATCTTGTGAACAATGTTGCTGTGACTTTTAGTATACAAGTATCTGTTTGAGTTCCTGCTTTTAATTCTTTTGTATCTTTCATGTCTTTTTATAACATGCTGTGATGTATTGTGGCCGATGCATAGATGCACTGGTGCTTTACATTCTTCGTTAGATTCTAATCCCTTGAGAGTAGAGACTATAATTTTTTTTATTCACAAATATATTGAGTACCTGCTGAGTACTGGACACTATGCTAGACTTTGGGGACACAGTGTAATAGGTCTAGTGAGGAACTTTTTATTTTTCTTCCATTCATCTTGAACAATACCTTGCACACTGTAAATACTGCACAAATATTTGTTGACTTGGTTGACTTACTGACTTCAAGTATACTCAGCAGTTCTTGAGAATGTCGTATCAGTGATTTGATAGCAGTAAAAATATTTGGAACAATTGTAAGCTCTCTGAGATTAGGAATCATGCTTTTCTAGTTAATAAATACCAGCAAATAGGATGGTGTCCAGCACACAATATGGGCTCAATAGTTTAAAAATGAATGCTGGTGACATAATTTATTCTAGTGAACTCTGACAAGTTCTAATGAACTCTGCTCATATATTAGGGAAGGAAAAACTGAAGCATTAAAGAAAAGCAGTGACCAAGTCAGAAATAGAACCTGGGTCTCCTGACCTGCAATCTGATGCTTTATGCTCTCGATCACACTAGTATGTAAAATTAGAACTGATGTTGCACCTTTCTGCGAAAGATGTGAACTTTAATTAGGTGTAATCATGCACAGTATGGGGAAGATTTAAGGCCTTTAAATTTCCTAAAAATAATAATGAATCAGATGCTAAAATAAGCTTGTTAAATGCTATTCTTAAATAAAAAAGGTAGTAGCATATGATGATGAATTGTTATTTCTGCTGTGAGGGGTGAGGTGTTACTGTGTTGCCTGTTTGGGATGGCCTCATCAAAGCGTGTCTAACTTTACATATCATTTCTCTGCTTATTCAGCTTGACCCCATTCTTGGGGTTTGGAAATGATATCCAATTCTTGACTGTCAATGAATTACTTAGGCCTTTGTCTTTTTATTTTAATTTTTAATTAAATTATTTAGAGTAACATTGGTTAATACAATTATATAATTTTCAGGTGTATATCATCATTTGACATCTGTATATTATATTGTGTGTTTACCACCCAAAGTCCAGTTTCCTTCAGCTACCATATATTTGATCCCCTTCACGCAGTTCACCCTCCCCCTAAACCCTATATTTAACCCCTTTACCCCGTCTACTTCCCCCCTTCTCCCCCACCCCACTACCAACCACTAGTCTATAGTCTTCTGGTAACCACTAGCCTGTAGTTCATGTCCATGAGTCTCTGTTTGTTTGTCCTACTCATTTGTTGCTTTTAGATTTATATCTCACATATAAGTGATATCATGTGATTTTCAACTTTTTCTGTCTGGCTTATTTCACTTAGCATGATTATCTCGAGGTCCATCCATGTTGTCTGTCGTAAATGGCAGTATTTCATTTCTTATGGCTGAGTAATATTCCATTGTATATAGTTATCGCAGCTTCTTTAGCCAATCATCTATGGGAGGACACTTAGGTTGCTTCCATGTCCTGGCCACTGTGAATAATACTGCTATGAACATCAGTGTGCAAATATCTTTTGGGATATGGGTTTTCAAGTATTTGGGGCAAATATTCGGTAGAGGGATTGCTAGATCATATGGTAGATCAATTCTTGGTTTTTTGAGGAACCTCCATACTGTTTTCCATAGTGGCTGTGCCAATTTGCAGTCCCACCAGCAGTGTATGAAGGTTCCTATTTCTTCATATCCTCTCCAACATTTGTTATTACTTGTCTTGTTGTTTATAGCTATTCTAACAGGTGTGAGATGGTATCTCATTGTGGTTTTGATTTGCATTTCCCTAATAGCTAGCGATGTTGAGCATCTTTTCATATATTTGTTGGTACTTAGGCCTTTTGGATCTTTTTGAGCAACCTGGTTTGGAAACATTTAATCCTGTGTTATGTGAGTTAAAGTTCAAATCACTGTATTCATTAGGAATTCTGGCTAAATTTTTCATGAGGGAGAGGGTTGAGACCTTTAATTATTAAAAAAAGTTTTTAGATTATTTGTAGGTCTTAAAGCTAAGCTATTCTAAAAATTGCAGATATTTCAGTTTCAAAAAATTCTCCAGTATTTGAAATGAGTAATTTTGTTTTATAATAAAACCTGAGAAGAACACAGTTTGGAAACCCAGGGAAAGCATAGACTAAGTCTCATCCAACTTTTCAGGATCAAGTCCTGAAACTGTCATTGGTCCACTGATGGCACAGGGAATAGTTGACCTTAATTCATAAGGCAAACCCATTTTTTTTTTGTATGTGTGTATAAAGAATTTGACATTTTAAGAGTGAATTGAGCAGAAATTATCTAGAAGAACTTGAAGAGAACAGAGTGTTACCAGTGCTGTCCCCATAGTTGAAAAGGACTTGATACTACTGGAAAGAGAATAAATTTGTTCAGACTTGTTGCCCTTGTTTTGTTGTTGTTGTTGTTTTAAATTGAGATAATAATTGACATATAACATTGTGCAAGTTTAAGGTGTGCAACATGTTGATTTGATAACATTTATACATTCCAATATGATTATTACCACGGTAGGGTTAGCTAATATCTTTATCATCTTACATAATTATTATTTCTTTTTTTTTGTGGTGACAACAATTAGTTTCTAGTCTCTTAGCAACTCTGAAGTTTATAATACAGTATTGTTGGCTATAATCATTACGCCATGTGTTAGATCCCCAAGACTTATCTACTAGTTGCGAATTTGTACCCTTGAACAAGATCTCCCCAATTTTTCCACTCCCCAGACCCTGGTACCACCCTACTATTCTCTGTTTTTACAAGTTTGGCCTTTTTAGGTTTCACATGTAAGTGATATCATACAGCATTTATCTTTCTTTGACTTATCCCACTTAGCATAATGCTCTCAAGTTTCATCCATATTCTTGAAAATGACAGGATTTTTTTCTTTTGCATGGCTGCTTAATATTTCATTGTATATGTATATAAACACCAAATCTTCATTCATCTGTTGATGGATACTTAGGTTGTTTCCATATCTTGGCTATTGTGACTAATGCTGCAATAAACAGCATTTAGTTCTTCGATATCTTATTTCAGTACCTCCTAGAAAAAAGTGTAAGGAGGAAGCTCCTTGACATTGGTCTTGGCAATGATTTTTTTGGATATGACACCAAAAGCACAAGCAACAAAAGCAAAAATAAAGAAGTGACACTACGTCAAACTTAAAAGCTTTACACAGCAAAGAAAACCAAATGAAACAAAGTGAAATAAAAACTACGGAATAGGAGAAAATATTTGCAAACCATATGTCAGATATGTGTTTCTTGCCCTTGTTGCTATGCAGACTTTCTAGATAATGGAATATGTTTTTGCCTTTATGACAACAGGAAATGCTCAGTAGCCTTTAGACTTAATATAATTTGTTATAACAATTCAGATATCTCATCAATTTTGTTGTTGTTTAGGTATTTCCCATTGTAGACTTTTATAGAGTCAGGAGTGTGAAGATAAAATGGCTAAGTTGTGGCCCACAAAGTTTGGTCCTTCACTACCAACCTTATGTGATTTGGGGGAGATAGGTATGATAGATGTTATGATAATCAGGGCTGGAGAAATAACTAAAGGTAATATGGTGAAATCAAAGAATTGACAGTGGATCTTGGTCAAAAGTTGTCTTGGTGACTAAATTGATTTTGATATATTGATTTCATTGGTGCTGCCTTGTTTGTGTCCCAGAGAACGATGGGGCTCTTCCTCCAGCAAGCTACTTTTTCTCCCTACCCAACCACATGTAGTGAAAAAGCAGGAGCTAGTGTAGAAGAGCCTTCTTGTGAATGAGCTCTTATGAACCTACTGGACAACTGTCAGAGCTTGTGAGAGGAGAGCTCAGCAGTTCCCATTGTTTCGGTCACTTACATGTATCTCTCAGAAGAGGGTTTGACCTTTCACAATACAGGTAGAGAGAAGCAGTCCTAATAGGGAGAATTGAGGCGAGAAGCAGGAGGAAAATGTGGGAGGACAAATCTAGGGTCCAGTATTTTCACCAACATCTAAAATAGTGAACAGAAAGCTAATGCCTTGGCAGTCGTAGCCTCTGAAACTATAAGCAACTTTGCAGCTAGCCCCTCATTAAATTCTTACACCTCATGAAGTAGGCATTATCCTGTTATCTCCACAGAGATGAAAACCAAGATCCACAGAAACTTTGCTACAATTATGTGGCAAGAAAGGGCAGAAACCAAAATTCAAACTCGGGTGTAGTCTGACTCTAAAACTATTCTGTCATTTTGCATTTCTAGAATAAAATGCGCCCTTCCTTCAACCATGGATAGTTCCTGAAAAACTCCACATGAAGTCTGAAGACTGATTGCTTAAGGTAAATGAACTGGCTGGCTGGAGCCCCAGGTCACTCTTGTGCCTCCAATGGAGTTTGACAGAAGTGATCACTAGGCATGGATCCTGAATATCTGAATTTTCTTTACATAGCGGGAATAGCTGTACAGAAAATTTAGGCTTCTATTGTCCAACAGAAGATTGCGCCACTGTTAGAAGAGAGAAGATTGCCAGATCTGTTTTTACAGCTCAACATATTCTTATGCAGTTGTCATCAAGTTGTTACTTTAATACCACAGTCAATCATATATTACATTACAGCAAAACACACCTGACATGCTCATTAAAACAAATACCACATTTGCATAATCACTGTCAATAGAAAGGTAAACACAGAGAGGCAGCTGGAAAACTAATGAGGTTTGTTCAAGCATCAGCCACCCTCCTCATGGCACACATGTTCCAGAAACTTTCCCGAGACTCCCCTGCCTCCTCGCACCTTCCTACCCTCACTTTCCTTAGAAGTCTAGACTAGTATCATCAATCAGAAAATTGTAGAAGAGGATGAAAGCGAACAATCTGATGAAAACTGAAGCTGGTAGTGAGAGAAAATGACATTACTGGGAAAAAGGAGTATCTCCGAGGAGTATTAGTAAATAGGAGTGAGGACTAAGGAAAGGCCTTCAAGCAGGGCCATCATCTGATGATGATAAGATGGTTTTATGTTTTTGAAGAAGGGGACAGTTTATTCGGTGTGCTCCTAAAGGCTGAATACCATAACCCCACTGTCCAGCAATGAAACTGACTGCTTTGTAAAACAGGCTGGATGCAGGATGCACAGTAGAGGGGAACCCTGTGTTGGCGAAGTAGTAGGCGATTACATCACATTAAAGGTCACTTCCAAATCACAGCATCTGTAATTCTACAAATAAAGTGCTGCTGGTAAGATCTTCTTTATTAGTGGATTTACTGGGCACTACAAGTACCACACCACACCTCTCACCATTCCCTCTCTACCCCCAACTCCCTATGACTGAAATTCAATGTCTCCAAAAAAACATCATCTCCCATTTGGCCCATATGGTGAACTGGAAGGGAGTGATTGCGTAGTTATCCTTAAGAAAGGCCCCCAGGGTAGTCCCTCTATAGGTTTAACCTAACCTACAGACCTTTTCTTTGTGTTTCATCCAGCACCCAGAATAGCCCCTCGGATATAGAATGTACTCTACAAATTTCTGTGATGGTGACTAGGTGCCAAATTTTTTTGCAGTAAGGCAGTTTCATTTATTTACTGGCTTCCTTACCCAGACTCTGAGAGGCTGACATAATAAGGCTCTAGGGCTTGCTGGAATTGTGAATCATGAAGGCTTGTCATATTCAGATGAAATATAAATTCTCCATTGAGGGGCACTATGCCTGGGGTGCAGAAATGCCTGGTAGCTTTATTTATAAAGTGGTTTGGGTCTTTAACAGAGCCCTGCTCAGAATCCAATATATATTTTTTCTTTTCAGATATGATTCAAGTATTCTTTTTGTGAGTCCCTTTATTTAACATTCTTTTGGGATAAATTGTTATACGTAAATAAAGTTTTAAAAACTTAAACCTCACATTCTAATCTTGCTTCTGAGCTTGTTACAGTTTCACTAAGATCAATGACCTCCAGTTACTAAATTCAGTATTGAACTCTCCCTCCAAGAAAATACTTTTTCCCTTGTCTCCTGCAATAGTACTTCTGGTTTTCCTCTCAGTTACGTGGCTTCTCCCTTCCCAGTCTGTTTCACAACTCTTACTTCTATACTCTGAGGTTAAATTGTTGGAGATTCTGAGAGTTTAGCCTCTTCTTTCCTAACCTTGTACTTGCCCTATACCAATGGCTTCAACTGACTTCCAAATGCCAGTGACTTTTAAATTTAGATCTCAAGCTCAAATCCCTCCTCTAAGCTCCAGACCCAACTACTCCTTTGACATCCCCATTTGGATATTTTAAAGCACCTCTAATTCAATTTGTCCAAAATTGAAGTTGCAAAACTTGAAGAGTTTTTCCTAAACTGGTTTTCTTCCAGTGTTTTCTGTTCTAGCCAGTGGCATCACCAACAAACTGTTTGCATGAACCATCAACTTCTGAGCCATTATTGACAAGTGCTTCTCTCTACTCTCTGCTATAAAATCCTTTTGATTTTACCTCCTAAATATCTCTCAAATAAATTCCCTATTTTCATCTTCATTGCCATCACTCTAGTCTAAGCACTTACCATCAGTCACCTGGCTGCTGAAGTAATTTACTGACTGGTTTCCATGTCTCCGCTCCGATCTCCGACCCAAACTCCACAGAGAGCTTTCCAAAATACATCACCGACCACATCACCCCCAGCTTAAATTCTTCAGTGAATTATAGCCTACTGTTCTTAGGATAAATATCAGACTCTATGTCATCAAATATCATGACTGGCCCCTGCCTACCTGGCCAAACCTCATCTTTCCTTATATGTACTTTACTTCCTTCTCTGTGTTGCAGGTACACTGACTGGAGCTACCTGCTCTCCTATTTAGCTCAGTCCTCATAGATTACAGACAAGACAAAAGGCTCAGGGATATTATATAGATTTGCTTAAGATCAAAGCAGACTCTTATCTTGCAGGTCACTGCTCCTTTTACCACACAGCCTGGACTGCTTTAGTTCATGAGTGTTATTCTATTCTAATGTGACAAAGAAAATCCTGCAGAAAAGAAGGAAACAGTTTGTGACTGCTTATCCAACTCTAATAAAACCATTAATTTTACTTAATTAAGTTCTTTTTAAAAATACGGGAGATAGTCAGAATCTAGTAAAAGGAATAATAGTGTCTTTCTTTGGATGAAAAGTCTTTACAACTTCTTCAGTTCATGAATCATATTTGAAAAAATGCTTGTGTATTATCCTTGGCTAATGATAGGATGATAATGTGAAAAAAGATTAAAGGTCAGTTGTCAAATGTAGCTCTTAGCCAAAAAGAGTCTTCCAGACAGTGTTTCCTGAAATCTTTTGAGCCCTGACATGGTTGATGAACAGAGTGGGTTTGAGCTGTGAATCATCAGAGCCTCCTGTCCAACGATGTTTCCTTGGGTTACACAGCCTGGCTGTGTTCAGGTCCCAAGTTATCTGATGTTTCTATGTTAAACTTCTTCAAAATGTACTTTGTCACCCTATTATTGATGGAAGGCCAAAATGACAGTGCTTAGTTGTGAGCTTTGGGGACTATAATGGGAAAGTGCTTATTTCATGAATTAATTCTCTTCACTGCCACAGAAACCTGAGTTAATGCTTTCATTCAGTTAGGAAGATATGGGCAGTCTGTAAGAATGTCTTGTGGGAAATGATAAAGTGATCATTGTCAGAGGTGTAATGCATGTCATATTGTCAATAGCTGTTCTCCATTTAATGAGTTCATGGTTAGAAATTGAGGAGAAAAGCATTTTCAGGCTCTTTATCCTCTAGGACTTTTAAAAGTTCTAGAATTTTAAAAACAAGCATTAGCGATGACCACGCCAAAGTACTTTACAAGTTACCAAAGATTACCATGGCAACCAAATCACAGCATGACTAAAGGAAGTGTGTTTAATGATGTTTTTCAGCCCATGTACAAGTTCCCTGTTTATTAAAGAGGAAGTGCCAGAGGTTGAGACTCTCATGCTCTTTGTTAAGAAGGAGAATGCACATTCTCTGGAGGTGTATGCTCTTAGTAATATGAAGGAAGTGTGTCAAAATCTACACATGCATCTTCACATAAGTGCCTGAGGACATTAAAAAAAAATTGTTCAATGGGACACCATTGCTCCTTGCAAGAGTCAGAAAGGCAGTTTTAACTATAGTAACAACTTTGGGATGATCTAGTGGTACCTTCTTTTCTACATATTTTTGTGTTCACCTGTATTCTATGCATTGAGTTTCATAAAATCACCTACCAGGTGATTTTTTTTTCATTATCTGAAAATGAAATCAGAAACCAAGGTAAAGCCTTGTTACACATTTTCAGAAGATGTTATATAATTGCTGCCCTGAGATTTCACTTCAAGTTTTATAGACAGTTTTTTGTTTGTCATTTATGTGTATATTCTCAGAAAACTCCTTGTTTCTTTGTAATGTACTGCAAGTATTTACCACTGAAACACTCTAATGTTTGGTGAAGAAAATAGCAACAAAGCTATTTTAAATGGTAGTTTTTTGGTTTTGTTTTTAAAATTAAAGTGTCTATAACAAGTGCAGGTGTATATCGTTTCAACTTGAGTTCATTTATTTATATACTCAAGTGATTTTTCTTCCTTGACTCCATTTGAAATTATCATACCGTTATATACTTAGAAATATAAATTCTTATGGTTGGAAAGGTCTTTAAAGGTAACCTATATATTTATATATAAAAAACTTATACAGTTCTACAACAGAAAAACAAGCAAATCCATTAAAAAATGGACAGAGGACCAGAACAGACATTTCTCCCAAGAAGACATACAACCTGCCAACAGACATATAAAAGGAGGCTCAAATTAGCTAGATATTAGGAAAATGCATATCAAAACCACAACAAGATACCACCTCACACCGGTAAGAATGGCTATTATTAACAAGACAAGTAATAAGTGTTGGAGAGGTTGTGGGGAAAAAGGAACCCTCATGCACTGCTGGTGGGTTTGTAAATTGGTACAGCCACTTTGGAAAACAGTATGAAGGTTCTTCAACAAATTCAAAATAGAATTAACATATGACCCAGGAATTCCTTTTCTGGGTATCTACCCTCCAAATTTAAAAACATTTATCCTTAAAGATATATATACCCTGATGTTCCTTGCAGCATTATTCATGGTGTTCAAGACATGAAAATAACCAAAGTGTTCTTCAACAGATCATTAGATAAAGAAGATATAGTGCATATATACAATGGAATATTACTCAGCTATAAGAAAAGATGAAATACTACCATTTACAGCAACACGGATGGATCTTGAGATAATCATACTAAATGAAATAAATGAGATAGAAAAAGTTGAGAAGCATATGATATCACTCATATATGGAATGTAAAACTGAAAGCAACAAACAAACAAGACAAACAACTCAGACAGACAACAGTTTAGTGGTTACTAGAGGGGAAGGAAGGGAGGAGGTAGATAAGGGTAAAGGGGGTCAAATATATGGTGACAGGAGATTTGACTTTGCAATATACAGATGATATATTATTGAATTGTACATTTGAAACCTATATAATTTTATTAACCAATGTCACCCTAATACATTTAATAAAAAAAACAACAACCAGTAACCTAGTTTGACCCCTCATACCCACCTAGCCTCAATTCTAACACTTTCACTGACAGGACCATCACTATCCCTGGAGATAGCCCACCTCATTGCTGGACAGCAATAATGGTTCAAAAGTCCTTTTTTTGTTGTTAAACTAAAAATAGGTACTATAAAACTTCCATTTGCTGATGCTTCACTGTCTGGATAAATGAAAGTATAATATGCTGACAATAGCAAAAATGAGAGACTTCCAATGGATTATTTAAATGCCACAGGCCAAGGGTTAAAGGTTTCTGCAGAATGGGATGAAATTCATCTGGAAGGAAATCGGGTTTTGTTTGGGTTCGACATTGAAGGAGGTGTTAGGCTTGTGTTAGGCTTATGGCTTCCTCTCAATCACTCCCCAAATGAGGAGTATCTTGGGTTATTTCAGTTTCGAGAGAGGAGAGAAAGGCAGTTGGCACAGGACAGAGGGCCAGGGTTCAAAGCTGAGATGATCCTGGGACTTGGAAATACAGGATTTTGGTCTTTAGACTCTTGCAACCTTGAAGTGACTGGTAAGTTGATGAGATGTTTCGAGAGACTCCACGCAGTAGAATCCAGTGTTGCTATTGAAAATCTAATCAGGTTTTGATGATTCCATTCCTTTGAATATGACTTTGTGTGGAACTTTTATCTATCTCTGATATTCTGAAATTTTATGATGATAAGCTGTAGTATACAGATTTTTAAAAAATATTTGTTGTACTGTGTACTCTCTGGTAGATCTATATTCAATTCTGGATTATTCTTGTATTCTTTGTTAATACTTTCCTCCCTATAGTTTTCTTTTTGGGGAACTTTTATTGGTGTAGACTTTCTGGACTGATCCTCTGATTCTTATTTTTTTTCAGTCTTCATTTATAACTATTTTGGTCTCATTTTAGTTTTCTTAGAGATTTTCTTCTTTCGACACTTCAATTCAAATTTTTGTTTGGTTATAATTTTAAGGACTACTTTCTTATTTTTTGATGCTTCCTTTTTTTTTTTTAGAGCATCCCAGTTTTGCTTTATGAATGTAATGGATTCTTTTATTGTTTTGAAGATGATTATAGATTTTAAAGCCATCTGTTTCATTTTCCTATATAACTGTTTTCAGCAGTTTCTTTTTCCCTTTCGTTTGTTTTGGGTTTTCTTTCATGTTGGAAACTTTCCTTACATATTTCTAATCTTTGGCTGTTCATCCTTACTTAAAAGGGAGGCAGTGAAATATTGATCAGAAGCTCTGGGTGCTTTTGGAAGCCTTGTCAATTGGTAGATTTCATTTGGAGAGTGATCTCTAAATGCTAGTGCATTAAAGTATTTTGGGAGGGGACCTTCAGTTCCCTACAAAAGAATACTGCAGTCTCTTTCTCT